>NC_064670.1:77700708-77878208 GCF_943734685.1 Anopheles coluzzii | reverse complement strand
CATATTTTTAAAAGTATCCTTACTCTGTTGCCTTCCAGAAATGCAACGAATTCAATGACCAAAATCGCCTGAAGGGAGTTTGATATTCATAAGCTATGCCGAAATTTCCTGCCTGTCTTCTTTAGACTACTTCTTAAAAGGCGCTTAAGTTCTTCTATCCCATTCTAATAACAGTTTAAGAACATTGCCTTTTTGCACCAGATGCATTTATTTACCCATGGGAATCCTTATCACTATGACAAAGTGCTTCAAGTCTGTCAATGGTGTTGGACCTCTACGATGACCGGTAGAACTCCATTTTTCAGTTTGAAGATTTTGTCAGTGTGAAGTTCAGGAGTTCAATCCTCTTAAATTAATTTACGTGGATTGTCTGATGGAACAGCTTAGCATCTGCACTTCAAAGATCAGTGGACTCCATTGAAGTAACAAGCATCTTGAAATGCAGAATGATTTATGTTAATTTTTCCGTATTGTAGGGTAATAGTACCAATAGTGGTGCAATTTGTAAAGGTACCGATGTGTTTTAATGGATTTAAAGTGACAGGAAGGACAATTTCTGAATATTTTAACAAATATGTTTTGGAATATGTTTTATCTACGCAATCACAACCATTCTTATCATGAAACACATCAATTTTACGAAAAAATACATATTTTTGTGATTGCTCTGTTGTACCTATAATGGTGGTATGGTTCCTATAGTCGTCGTATTGTGTTCCTATAGTGGTGGTAAACAAAGATGCATAAAAACGGTGTATAATATCAATGAAACTTAGTTTCGAAGCTGTTTTCGTATGAATAGCAAGGATTACTGCCATAATATTGGTTTCTTGCGTAATTTGATCGTAAAAAATGTATAAATTTGATTAATGAAACTATTCACTAAAGTACTGCATCACACCTGTTGTCAACCTACACCCGGAAGAGTGTGCTTGATTTGAAGTCAATTTTTCATTCAGCCAGATAAGCGAATTTTGGCCTGTTTTTGGTAAATTACCTACATAAAACTCATTTCTGTTTTTTTTTAGTGAAAACAGTACGACATGTGAAAAATTTCCTCAAAAAAATCTAAAACGACCTGTTTTTATTGATTTTACAACTATAACCACTATAGGAACATGCCTTTTTTGTGTACCTATAATGGCACTATGATAAAAAACACTTAAAAATGCATAAATATGATCAAAAGGCAAATAGTTTTAGTAAAGGAATAACATTTCATAACAGTTATGTTGAAAAACTAGTAATTGCGTGGTTATGTGGTCATTTAGAACGTTAACAGAAAAATGAGTTTCGTTATGAAATCCTAAGGATTTTGGGAAAATGTTGACTCATTTCACAAAATAATGGATTTTTCGGTCACTAAGTAACGGACTGGCCCCATTTAACTTTTAAACCCTTTGTAAAAGGCTAAAGAACATTTCACACTAACTTAAATAACTTAATTACTTTAAATTTGCCCTATGAACCGCATTTTAGAGCAATAGCACCACTATTGGTACTACCACCACTATAGGTACATTTACCCTATATATTAATCAGAGCTACTTACGTTTTATGAAAGCTCTTGCCGGAGAATCAGCTATGATGGCTCGAACTGACATCCCGTACACGCTATTATTTATCGTTAGCCCGTTGTCCTGAAGCTTATTAAGTTCCTTTACTAGCGGTAACAAGAACGTTTCTACAACGGGTGGCTTTGTCGATCCACTGTAAATTCCTACAACCATTACCGGAATATATGGAATTCCGTACAGCTGTATTAAAATGGGCCATATTCGATTGTATAGAGCAGCGATCGGCAAAGTCCGACCCGCGGGCCAAATGCGGCCCGCCGCAA
This sequence comes from Anopheles coluzzii, assembly GCF_943734685.1. Taxonomy (NCBI): domain Eukaryota; kingdom Metazoa; phylum Arthropoda; class Insecta; order Diptera; family Culicidae; genus Anopheles; species Anopheles coluzzii. The sequence goes on along the minus strand of NC_064670.1, from coordinate 77,876,368 downwards.
CATTCAATCCGGCTCGCGAAATGTTTTGACTGATTTTGAAAGTTAGAAAGAAACTATTCGTATACAAATTACTGAATATCTTTTAGAATAACATTTTATAGCATCGTACTTTTTCAACTTTAGTTAAAGTACTATGGAATGTCGGATCGTTTGGTATGTTCGAACTCGTGATCAATATCCCCGTAACGTTTACATGGAAACAATTGACTTTTTTTCGGCTGGCTGTAGAACAAAAACTAGGAGAGATAATTTCTTTACATGGACATCATTTAAAAGGTAGTTATTTAAGCTTCCTTGGACAAATAAATCTAAGACTTTGGGAGTTGCTGTTCATCAATTATTCGGAATTTTCGCCAAGATAGACGAATACATGCCTATAGGCATCCTAAGTTTTCGCGACAGAATTGTTAGAGTAGAGCTAGGGTTTCATGTCGAAATTTTGTCGAAACTCACATAATACGAACACATTAAGTTTTGGCGTCACTGTTTGTCATTGCGAAATCAGTGGACGCGATTTCTGCTTCCTGATATATGTGTTTATGTTTCCCAAGTACTATTTCACTGTTTGGCGGGTTTCATCGATCTCCCGGCCCAGATAACCCAGTAATGTAGCCACTAGTACCTCTGTCTTCATTTTTAGCGTTTTTGGAACCTCAAAAATTAACCTGGGATCCATTGCGATGCTTTGATGGTTGCCTAATAGTGTCAAAATGTTGGTAACCAAAACGCAGAAACGTGCTCATGCAACGAAAAACTTCTGTACGCAGTCCATTTAAGACGCTACGGGGTGTCATTCGTTCATCGCGCACGCTTCTAAGTTGGTTGGTTTACTTTTTTGGTCATCATAGTTAGAGTTTGACTGATAGAGGTGTCAAGGTGAAGTGACTGATAGAGGTTGTCTGTTGCCTCATGGGATACTACTATTCAAAGTGCAATCAACGATTTTTTAAAACGGGTGAAGATAATCCTGTGATAAATTTGTCAATTTTGTAAATGCAACCGTTAATTACATAACGGTTAACATTGTTTCAACACGACAATAAGACTGTCGGAATGAAAGAAATCGCACACGAAATTTTATATTGATGAGATGCACTAAGATCTGGTTGCAATAAATGTATTTAAAGTTTTGCATGCGACTTTGCAATGGGAGAGCATTTGACTTTCGCCAACGCAAAACATGCAATAAAAAGTTTTAAATATAGTGAAATTACATTTTTTTAGATATCTTGTTGTTGTTATGATTTAATCTTTCCGCTTAATTTCACACAAATCAGTTGGTTTCCCTTTAAATTAGTTTGGAGATATTTTCGATTTTATTTGAAAGCAAAAACCAATATTTAAAACATCCCTGTTGTTTGAACGAGAACGACGATTCTACACTATTGCTGTTTACGAGCACAACGATTATCAATGTGCTTTTTCATAAGGAATCAGTTATCAATTGATCTGACATGGCGTGACTTGTCCATAACGCATTTTTATAATTACTGAATATGTGTTTGCTTCGATAATTTTCCAGCCTTTCAGACTTTTGTATCATCCCCGGAATATCTTCAATATTTTTTTACGGCGTGGGAAGAAGTGGTCTTCAAAAAGCCATATTGATCCTTTTTGTAGTTTTTTGACTGATCAAAATTTTTGCCATCTGTTGCTGATTCTAAAGTGATTAAAGATTACAATTAGTTTTAAAAGAAGGTATCTTTAATTTTGAACTATACTTATATATAATTACATATATAATACAGATATAATTACAGAAAAACAACAATAATACCTGAAATGTTTCTAAAAGATTAAAATGTAATAATTTAGGCGCAATAATAAAAAAAAACAGCATTCTCCTGGCCCGCGGCACTTGATCATTTACTAACGTTGGCCCATTGCCTCAAAAGATTGCCGACCGCTGGTATAGAGAAATGCCGTCCGAGACAAGTTCAATTCGAAAGACTCTACGTTTGGAGTAAGATAACTAAAAATAGTTGAAGATAAAAATTAATACAACCTTGAACATATTTATTACAATAAAAAAAGTAATAAAAAATCTATGAACTCACCGATAAAAATGTTGAAGGCATGTTGCAACACCATGGTACCACATTTGACCACCCCCTGGAACAACGACAATTTGTTTTCCTACATTTTAACGGAGGTCATTAGTGTTCTCACATCTTATGGAAGAGCGCAAGACGCATCTTGGTGCCAAATTTTCAATAGCTCGTAGGCAATCTTTCCAGATATTTTGCTGCAAGTGTTTCGTATGGCGTGTTGATGAAGTACGAACGCTTCGCATCTTTGTGAATGATGACACTGGTATGATCGGACAGTAGTTGATTTATTGGTATAAGTTGGTGAAAATAGCCTAACTGTGACATACCCGAGATTATGGTAAGCGTTCTTGATGGTGTACTTTGCCGTAAGTATTTTTCGAATAGACGGAGAACCTGAAACTGATCCAGCGCACTAAGTATACGATTTTGATCAGATTCTTCCGATATGTAGCGGTCTCGATGCTGCCAATGGAAGTTTTCGCACAGATGATTTATTATTATTATTATTATTTATTTAATCTTCAACGGGCCGTATGGCCTTATTAAGATGTACACTTTTACGTACCTACTGATTATTCGGGTTAACCCAAACTCGCTGCACCCACAGGTCAAATTTGATTCCTAATGTGATCTAGCAACCCTTACTGCAACCATGGTTCGGAATCGATTCCCTCAGACTCCGGATCGTATCGTAAAATTAATCGTATGACCCACCCCAAGTATAGTTGAACCCACGAGAGCAGTAAGGACAGTTAATATTTTTGTTAGAAACCCGGTTATGAATGCCCGCCTGGCTGGTTGAATGCGGTCTACAAGATGAGGGAGCATTACCAGACTCATTGTTTCGTAATCTAGACGCTGATGGCAATTATGAAGAGCAAGCCGTGTTGGCCTCCGTCGGATGTACTCGAGTCACACCAAAGCCTGAATATTTAAGCGAGACCACAATACAATGCATGCATAAATTATATTATGGCATTACATAAACCATCAAATTTTATTATGAGCGTGATTATTACAATCTAAATTAAAACAGTTCGATCTGGATGTGATATAGTAAACTTTTAATAAATAATTTGAAATTTAACAAACCCTGTTTTCCATACAAACGCATACTTTTAACACTAGAACCGCCGATGGGACTTTTTTGTCCCATCGCACTCGAAAAAGGGGTGTTATTCCGCTTGCCGTCGTGACAAACCATTGAAATTTTCTGACTTTTATTTATTTTGAACGATCTTTCGAATGCGCTAATAAAAATAATTGTATTCCATATGGTTAAAAAAATCATTTTTATCCTAGAACCGCCATATGGGACATTTTTGTCCCATAAGCAAAATTAATTGTGATGGCTGGCATCCTTGCTGTCAACGAGTGAGGGGTGTGCTTCTGCAAGTCTGGCAGCACTGGCGTGTACGCATTTTGTGACAACCCAATTGACATTTTCGAGCACGAATAATCGGGAATTCGAGCTCATTCCCTTAAACTGGAGCCTTAAATTTCCCTTAAACTGCACCAGTTTAAGGGAATTTAGAAAAAGTCCTTTAAAATTAACTCTGAAGCGGCTTTTACGTTACTATCTTCTAGATTCCCTCGGAAATGATGTTCCCTATCGTCATAGTCGGCCATGTTCCCATTTGATACATAAATAATATCCATTTTTTGTAAAATAACGTCACACAAAATTAGCTTTTGTTTTTCATCAAAAAACCATAGCTATGAAAGAAAAATGACCTCGACAGCATGGTCCATCGATAGAGGAACGTCTAATTTACGAACACACAAAATCTTGGCGCTTTCAACACACTTGATCACACACAAATCCACAATTTCAAGCGTATCGAGTACTAATCGAGCAGATATGGGAAAACAATTTCGAGCAAATGTCACTTGGGAAGGCATGTCAATACGAATAGAACAATAAAAGTGCGCGAAAGTATTTAACTACATACGTGCTTTTACTCTTGCTTACTACGTGCTTATGTTTTCGCTATATTCAATCGTCTAGTCCATAAAAGCATTCTACCGTACACTCTAGCGCAATTTTATTAGTAGCACTGGTTCGTCGTCTTATAAAGATTTATGATACCTAATTATGGAGTTTATTAATTATTTTACCACATGAAACCCTTAGGAAATAATAAACATGTCTAAATATGTACACATAACGAATGGGGCAAAATTGTCCCATATGGCGGTTTTAGTAAGGTTGAAAAGTCCGGCGCTTCTAGGTTTAAATTGAACTGTCAACCAAGTATCAAGTGTTCAATTAAAAAGCATGCCAACTAAAAGCGTTCAACTGCAGTCTGAATTCAATAGTTCAATAGAACGTTTTGGAATGCTTTTTAGTTGCTCGATAGTTGGCTGACAGTTCAATTTAAAAGCATGCGTTTGTGTGGGAATACCGGTTTTTGAAAATTTCACAAAATTCTCATGGCTTGCTGAGAAAAAAATCATTATTTTTTGCAAAGTCCATATAATACAGAGATCGATGCATAGCTCGATTTTGGTCCACCATTTTGAAAGCTTATTTTTGACAGTTAGATGAAAAAGCGTTCACAAACGATTCCAAACAACCATACACTTTTTAGGGCTAATTGTGCATTTTGTGCTCAAAACTTAGTTTAACTATACATTTCTTTCTCATGAACGTGGCATGGAGTAGTTTTTTCAGTAATTCAATACTTAACAATGACCACAATCAGAAATCTGGCCTCTTAGCTTTGACCCTCTTAAGCTGCACAAGATTTCGTCGTAATTTCGGGCACTGATCTTGTTGTAATTGATAATTTCACTATAATTCTATCTTTTATTGATATTCGTCAACTTTTTAAAGTACAATATTACAAACAAACGATGTAAAAATGGCCGAAAATGCTTTCAGACCACTGCATGCACAACAACTAAAACCTCAATGTATGCTACGATGAAACTATTGAAGCTTTTTCATCCAGCTGTCAAAACTTTCCCACGCTTTTTGATCAAATGTTCTGGACGACTCGACCTCTGTATTATATAGACTTTGATTTTTTGTATGGAAAAACGTGCCAACTAAAAAGCACATATTCAACAGTCAGGATCCACGTATAGATCCATAGTAGGCAATGAAAAAAAGCATCATGCTGAATTGTTTGGAGAGAGTAGTGAAGCTGAGTCAAGTAATATTCAGACAGCAACGTCAAATGTAAAGTTCAGTGAACACCCGGATTGTGGTAAGTGCAAAATTAAAAATTTAAATTTGTGACCAATGCAAATTAAACACAATTATAATACTTATTTTTTATCTACTCATTGCAGAGAACCATCCTTGTCCATTTGATGAATACATCTTGCAAGAAGAATACGTCAGTGATTTGGTTACTATCGATGCATTCGACGATACGGAAGTATATGAAGAGGTCGACGAAGATTAAGATGAAGCTGAGGAAACTATTCACAGTACACAAGAGTCTCAAAACGAGGAGGAACCATTTGATGAGCTTATTCGAAATTGATCATTAAAAACATACCAAACACATCAAGCTCTAAATGGACTGTTAGACATTTTACGTAAAAATCGGACTATCAGCTGCCGAAAGATGCGCGCACGTTGCTTAAGACAAGGCAATGTGGAAAAGAAACGTACCTCCTATAGCAGGGGGAGAATTTTGATTCCCTGGAGTATCAAAATTCAAAATTCAAAATTTTGATTCACTGCACAAGGGCACTGGAAAACAGTTTTGGCCCATATTAATGAGCATTCAAGAAATGCCGGAAGTTCCAGTATTGATGGTTGGCAACTTTTTTGGTGAATCGAAACCAAAGATATGAAGTGTAAATTAGTAGCTAACTAAACAGGTAATAGCAGTTTAGTGTTTTTTCCATATCTTAGAACATTAACTAATTAAAGTTAAAATGTGATTTAAACTATGTTTTAGAAATAAAATCGAGCATATGTAATTGATTGGAAGTTCGTTTTTTAATTTCAGCCTTTTTAATTCACATGTTAATACTATGTACTAAAGATGTTCATTTTATCACTGCCTTAGAATCATAAATGTTTGTAAATCGATATGTTTATGTTGCATGAAACAAAATAGAAAATAGGTTTAAGTAAACGTTTCATTACATTATCACAACCAGAGTTATCACATAAATAGTAAATAAATATCATTAAATTAAATAAATAAATGAATTAAAAATAAATAATAAATAAATTTAATAAATTTAATAAATATCATAGCATATTTACATTTTTCGTAATTCTATTCCAATTTGATCTCATTTGATAATAAGAGAGTATATACACGTGTTTGAAAAAAAGTAATACATCGCTTTTCGCCTAGTATGACATACACGCTTTCGCTCGTCTTTCATGTTAATGCGTTCATGTGCATGCTTAAGCTTACGCTTTATAAATTCGTGTACATAGTTCATGTCCTCTTCAATTCCCAAATGGTTAGTGGCGACAGCTTTCATAAGCCGCAATACATTAATGTAACGTTCGAAAGGAATTTTTGTTCCAGCCGAACCGTCCCAGCGGTACGTAGCAAAGAATTTTTTTTCAAACAAAATATTTATAGCCTGGTGTAGCCTATTGTTTGCATCTTGACGGTCGATCTCTGAATCTATTTTATGTAGATAAGAATAGAAAAAAATTCATCAGCTCCTAATCTTTGTTCAACGTCATCGAACTCTTGAAGGCTCGATACAACAGTGAGTTAAAAGGCCTGAGTATTTCTGCGCGTTCCTTGCATTGGTTGTACGATGGAAAGTATGTCCATCGTATAAACCAAAATTTGTGCGTTACGAGCATCCAATTTAATGAGCGTATTCCGCCAGCGCATGCAACAATTATGTCCATGGCACTCGGAGGGTAAAACATACTTGGGGAATCCAAACTCCCTGCAACTGTGTCACGTAAAAGCACAGCTGAAGCCAACGGTTGCTGTCGCCCGACAATACCAGTCCGTTCTGGTTGTGCAGCAGACACCGTCGGCTCGTTCTCGTTAAAACAAGCCGATGTGTTTTGCAATTGTGAACCAGCTGTCGCATCAACACTCATATAATCTGACACGAGTGAGTCGAGCAGCTGTGCCACAACTGCATCATCACCACCGGAAGCCGCCGCTTGCAACGACGAATGGGCACCCTAGCCGCTAAATTGAAGATTTCGGACGTCGTGTGGACGTCGTGTGGACGTCCTTCCCCACCTCCTTCGTTTTCCCAGCAGTTATTGGCGAATGATTGACCTTGTGTGAGCGCGCTTGACTTGGGGTTATTGTTTTTTTCCTTCCCGTTTTTTTTTTGGCTGCTGATGTATTGCGCGTTGGCTAGAGCGCCGTCGTTCGAATCTGGATTTGATCAACGCGCAAGTTGTCGTGTGGATGGAATCGATTTACCGTTCGAGCTATTTTCCGGATCGATTGAATGCACGCTTCGTACTGGTTTTATGTTATTTGTTAGTGTAGTTAGTTGTACTTGTGTAAAAAAAAAACAATGCAAACAAAAGATCATTCAATCCACTAGTCCGCTCATGTTAAGCCAACAAATGCTTAGTTACAGTCAACGGAAGGTCAAATATTAAAATGAGGGATATCATTGAACACATATTGTCTTTCCATTATTTTTTCTTCACTAATGTACAAACCCTCCAATCTTCTCCATCCCTCCCTTCCTCTCTCCCTCCCACCGGATTGAAGGTTAGGATTTACCCACCATGGTGTACTCTTTTAATTCTAATTACCGGGGTCTACTGTTCTTAAGAGAAAAAGAAACTTCTCCCCCGCCTCTCGCTCGATGCTGTAAGCGAGGAGCGACCCGCCCCGGATTGGCTGACGCATGGTGCTGTGCGGCCATGTCGCTGCCTGGAGGATGGCATAGAAAGTTGTGTTCTAGCCCGTCGCTGTCCTGACGATTGACGCAGGATGCGTAAGTGGCGTGTATGCTGCATGCATAGTCGATAGCGCTGCAGCTGCGCTCGGGGATTGGCTGTGGCGACCGGCCCCCGGGAGCCTCAAATGCCGGTGACGCAGCCGGTCCTTTCACGCGCAAAGCTGCTCCAAGCGTCCACGCATTTTATGGATGGCTTGGCTAGATTTGGCTGCCCCTCGTTGTCGTGCTATCCGAACACAACACAACAACATGACCGTCCTGCGTTCAAGCCCCGTTTGATCCTAGTGGCCCAGGAGTGCCTATCTCGCTAGGGGTAAACCAATTAATATCAGGTCACGTCAACTCGCTCGACTTAGCAACATGCTCGCCATGAGTTCTAACCTCGTATGGACCGTCTTTCGTAGCAACGGTTAATCGTAGCAACCGATGCGTCGAGCGATTCCGGGCGGTCGAGCCGCAACAGCAACACCACCACCGGCAACCGCTTGCACCGTTGAACGTGCAGCTGAACTCGGCTGTTGTCCGTCGTTGCGTCGAGCGATACCGGGTAGCCGTGTCACAGTAGCAACTCCAGTACCGGAAGCCGCTTGCAACGACGAATGGACAGCTGAACTCGGCTGTTGTCCTTCGATGAGTCGAACGGTACCGTGTGGCCGTGTCACAACAGCAACACCACCACCGGAAGCCGTTTTTGTGAATGATGCGCTGTCAGCCAAATAAAAAATGGAAGTGTAAAAATGACACGCATACCTTAGCATGCGGCTCGAAAGAACACGAACACATTGACAACTGCAGAGCTCACTGTGCGTTGCAGGTGGGGTAGGGGAGTGTTCACCCACGCAAACAATGAGACCCTAAATTTTGAGTGATTCAGGCCAAGGGGTATGAGGAAGCTTGAGGAAGCAAGGAGAAACGCGCTGCGATGAGAGTTCGCATTCTGTTTTACACTCGCGCTTCACTAACACCAATACTGTTGTGGACAGACCGCTGCCTCATCCTGAGGGCTCACTGTTGACAGCAAGGCTGTCATCCTGTGACGTCCTCAGTGAGGATCGCAGGACCAGTCGTCCTCTCCCCGCTTTGCGTGTGTGTGTTGCGTTTATGTTATTTATTACCCGTGTTTATATTTCCCATACCAAAGAGTAGAATAAATACATATTCTGTTAGTGCCGTACACACCGTCTTTATGCTTGTTCTGTGCGGACACAACAGTGGCGACGAGGATGGGATCCTCCTCGCGTAGGGGGGGATCCTACAACGAACCGACGCAGCACGGAGACCACCATCGCGGTTCCACTATCGCGCAACCGCCATCGCGCAGGATGGGCACGCTCGGGCTTGCGCGAAGCCCCGAAGAGGATCCTCACTCCGCTGCAGCGTATTCCGGCTAAGGCGAGGGGACATTCCGCCTTGGACCGCCGTCACACGGCATCACCGCCGCCCGCTGCAGCGTCATCGGACACACTGGTGCAGCATCGACGTCACGGCACCACAGCCGCCCTTCTGCACCAACATCATCGCGGAGCCCGATAAGGCACAGTGCTGAGGCATTTCGGCTGCCTCCCGTGCACATTCATCGCCGGCGCTCCAGCTGCACAGGTGCATCTCGACGGCGACACCACTGTCGCCCCTGTGCAGCAACATCAATGTGTCCCGAGTGCACAGTCGTCGTGCGCGGCATCACGGTCGACCTCTGTGCACCCACATCATCATCATCACCATCGCCATCTTCCAGCGCGCCCTGCACAGCAGTTCACCGGCAGCGACATCACGGTCGCCCCTGTGCAGCGGTTCCGGCTGAGCGGTCCAAGCGCGCGCGGCACCACGGCCGCCCCCTGCTCAGCCGCACATCGACGCCTCAACGGCAGCAGCATCCGGAGAGCTACCTCATCAGCATCATCGGCGTCCGGTGCAACGTCCTACGGCAACAGCATCATGCTGCAGTTGCACCACCAACAACAACAACAACAACAACAACAACAACAACAACAACAACAACAACAACAACAACAACAACAACAACAACAACAACAACAACAACAACAACAACAACAACAACAACAACAACAACAACAACAACAACAACAACAACAACAACAACAACAACAACAACAACAACAACAACAACAACAACAACAACAACAACAACAACAACAACAACAACAACAACAACAACAACAACAACAACAACAACAACAACAACAACAACAACAACAACAACAACAACAACAACAACAACAACAACAACAACAACAACAACAACAACAACAACAACAACAACAACAACAACAACAACAACAACAACAACAACAACAACAACAACAACAACAACAACAACAACAACAACAACAACAACAACAACAACAACAACAACAACAACAACAACAACAACAACAACAACAACAACAACAACAACAACAACAACAACAACAACAACAACAACAACAACAACAACAACAACAACAACAACAACAACAACAACAACAACAACAACAACAACAACAACAACAACAACAACAACAACAACAACAACAACAACAACAACAACAACAACAACAACAACAACAACAACAACAACAACAACAACAACAACAACAACAACAACAACAACAACAACAACAACAACAACAACAACAACAACACAGCGGCTGCAACGGAACGAGCGAGCGCAGCACATCGGCTGCCCCCTGTTGCAGCCCGCAACGTTCATCCCGTCGAGCGTTAGAAACGGAGGCCGGTCAACACTCTCCCCACCCTCCCCCCCCCCCCCCCCCCCCCCCCCGTTTTACACAGCGCCACTTGAGCCGTCCGCTTGCCACTCCGGTTTTATGTACATTAAAACTGCTGCGTTGGCTTAAGCCGTACCGGCTTAATTAAAACGGGGAGATGTTGTGGACAGACCGCTGCCTCATCCTGAGGGCTCACTGTTGACAGCAAGGCTGTCATCCTGTGACGTCCTCAGTGAGGATCGCGTTGCGAGCAGGACCAGTCGTCCTCTCCCCGCATTACGTGCGTGTGTTTAATGTATTACATATACCAAAGATAGTTGTTAAAATACATATTCTGTTTGTGCCGTACACACCGTCTTCATGTCTCATTTGTGCGGACACAACAAATACAAATGCCGTGCTTTGACGAGCCGTCTGTGAATGTGTGAGTCTTCTTTCAGCGAGCTCAACAACTGGAGCTGCTCGTCACATCGTGTTGTCTCGCTTACACTACAGAATCGAACCATCGCTCTGTATGTCCCCCCTCCTACGCGTACAAAACCACCAGTACAGCGCGACACTTTGCCGGAGATGGTTGTGCGCGTTTCGTTCTAACTCCCGCGCGCAGTTTTTGTGCGTTGATGCGCATTTCGTTCAAACCCACCAAGCAATTTGTCCAAGAGCCGACTGAATTGAGCGACCTTTTCCATACAAGCAACTCACAGCTGCGGCGGCTTACACACACACATTCAAGCAGCGCTTCAGCGACTCCTATCGAAACCGATGTCAACCTTGGTGCTCAATCATTCTCTCTCGTTCTTTTATCAGTTTTATTCTCTCTGGCACAACTGGCGCACGCACCATTTTGAAAAAATCCGTTTGACAGCAGCACGAAGCAACACAAAAATATTTATTTTTTACCGTGATCAGTTAATTTTGGAAAGAAAACTAAAACTTTACAGGAGGAAGCAGGATGTAGCTACCAATATTCGGCACTGACAGGTAAAGCTTGTGTAAAGACGGACCGTGGCGGACTGATGCTAATATTACCAGCCATTATTGAATCCGTTCGTAACAGCGGCGTACGTCCCGACACTCATTTTCCTAACGTACTAGATGGTTGCTACAGTTATTCACCGCGGCGTTGTAGGACCGCGCAAGGTGTATGGATATTAGGAGGTGAAGTGCTTCAGATCAAATTGACATTTCACGACTTGACATAACAATACTGGGGGCTCCGGTATTAAAATCAGGAAGGGCTGGAGGGGGGTATAGAAAATTGTATGCGATTTGACATAACAATACTTAATGATGGCGCCCGGCAAACGCGCTAATAATTCACCTTCTAAATAAACACACCTTGGGACCGCGATAAAGAAATGTGTTGCCATCCCTAGAATTTCATGTGAGCGCCGTACGTTGCCGCTACGAACGGATTCAATAATACCAGCCATTACTAACCAAAAATGCTTACAGCAACACCAGAGCCACTTGCTCAATCAGCTGCTCCAGTGATTGAGCATGATATTCCATTGCCGGGGGATGAATTAGGTATTGTTAGCTATGATAGGATTTGTTGTAGTGTTTATAATGTTGCTTGTTTTCAGCTGCACACTGTTCAGATAGTGATGCGTCTTTTTCGGACCCTGAGCATAATAATGCAACGGAATTTGACGATGGAGATGACGAAGGTGACCAACCTTTCCTTACCGACGATTTGTCTTTCAAGGATGCTCTTCGCGTATGGGCGTTGGAGGCCAATATTTCGCATCGCCGCACAAATGTGTTGCTAGATTTGCTTCGCAAACACAACCATCCTGAGCTGCCGAGGGATGCAAGAACTTTTTTAGAGACTCCCTCAGCGAATACCACACGGAGTCTGGTCTCTACTATCTCGGGTGGTCAATTATGGTATCAGGGGATTGCTAGCAGCCTTAAATAGTACTTTAGGTAATTATAATTGTTGTAGCACAAGCGACTGGTACGATGAGCCCTAAAATGGCACATTTGTTCAGTTCATATAACATGAATCCGGTTTCTTCGCTGTTTTAGACTTGTGACACCGGACGTCAATGAAATGAAGCTAATTTTCTTTGTGGATGGGCTACCACTTCACAGAAGTGGTTTAACTCAGTTTTGGCCCATCCTAATGAGAATTCATGACATGCCTAATGTACCGGTAATGATGGTGGCAATTTTTTGTGGGGAAAGTAAGCCGGGAAGCCTTCAAGGTTACTTGCAACCATTTGTCACGGAACTAAACTACTTGCAAGCCAATGGACTACTGATAAACGGTCGCCCATATAAAATATGATTCCGGGCCATGATAGCAGATACACCAGCTGGAGCTTACATCAAAGGTACGAATAGTTAGCTTCTACTTTCGCAACGATTATTCATGGCTGTATATCACATTGCAGGTGTTAAATCATTCAACGCTCGTTACGGGTGCATCAAATGCAAGACCCGTACCACAAAGGATCCAACAACGAAACGCACCTACTACGGGCAGTTTGGTGCTGCGAGACGGACCCATGAAGAGTTCTGCAATGGTGTATACGTCGACCATTACAAAACCGCTACACCTTTGGTTAAGCTAGACAATTGCGACATTATCAAAGATATAATTACCTCAGAACCTCTGCATTTACGAGATCACGGAGTTACGCGCAAACTAATGATAAATTGGACTGACGGAATATTTGGAACGAGTTGTAGGTGGACGGAACTGATACGCGAAACAGTTTCCAACGAGATTCGGGAACTGCTTCTGCCGTCAGAGTTTCTACGAAGTGTGCGTAGCCTAAAATTTTTACGCTATTGGAGTAGAACTGCTTCTTGCACAACATTAGCTTGATTGTCCTCAAGGGAATAATAAGCGATGTTAAGTATAACCATTTCATGCTGTACTTCTGTGGCATGACTCTGTTCAGCTCAGCTGAATACGAAGATGACTGGTCAATGGCAGATCAGATGTTGCGAAAATTTGTTATGGATTTTGCCACCGTTTATCACGTCACGTTTTTGTCTAGTAATGTCCATTACCTGTTGCATATTTACGAAGATGTTGTTGTAGATTTGGACACAACATTTCTGCCTACAAATTTGAAAGCCATTTTCAAGAGCCCAAAAATTTACTAAGAAACGGTAGAAATTGTTTAGCACAAGCTGTGAACAGGTTAACCGAGCTGCAACACATTAAATACGCACGGCCCTCTAACGAGCCTTCGTTTCCGTACATAGTCAACAAAGAAAATGATGTTACTGCCTATGTGATGGCTAATTGCACATTAAAAAATGATAAAAAAAATTGCTGGTTTATGTTGAAAAATAAGAATATAGGAATGTACAGCACCGCATCACGCGAACAGAGTTCGATTGTTGTACATTGCCATCTATTTAGTGAAACCAGTGAACAGTTTGATTATCCATGCTCTTCATACATAATGAATATACGATGAGCAAACATGTAACATTTAGACCTTTTCATCGTTGGTACGTATACCAATTGAAGAGGTAAAGTTCAAACTTGTTGCGGTAAAAACCAAAACAGTTGAAATTTACATGTTCGTTCCGGTGCCTCATAGTATGGCGTAAAATATATTGTTTTTTTTCTCAAAACTAAAAAGAGAAGCATAAGGTATTCCATGTTCAAAATTCATAATATATTTCGTTGCATATTACCGTCTAAACATTATTTTTTTATATTTACATAAATTCAAAATTCTCTCCCCCTATTCCCCCCCTCTCTCTCTCTCTCTCTCTCTCTCTCTCTCTCTCTCTCTCTCTCTCTCACACACACACACACACACACACACACAATATTTACATTATTTCACGCGTTTTCATCTTCATTTTCTTCGACGTCTGATGGATTTGTGGCCTTCCGATTTTTTTCGGCTTTCACCTGGTCCGGAGCGTAGCGAAGCTTTTTGCCGATCAAATTTGCAACCATTGTTTCGTTTATGGCATAGAATCGATTGCCGCCAATCATTTTAAAAAGCTTTACCACTCTTCGTTGCTCGCGAAACGGATTTTTTTTTACTTGTCTGCCACCATCAGTCTAGCTGCTTTGCGCGAGAAGCTCCTTCGTGAACAAAAAGTTCAATGCTTCATGCATCCTCGTCTCGGGAGCTTCGCTGGCAATGCGCCCGTTCGCCCATGTAAATATTTTAACCTCGTACTGGGGATCAGACAGCTTTTCATTTAATTCTTTTAATTCTTCCACATTATTCAGTAGTTCAAACTCAAATTCTTCCTCCTGATAGGCTTGGAGTACCCTATTGCAAACACAATTCTTCACCTGGTCGGTCGTTACCTGGACCAGCCCCACTGATTTTTCAATCCGCCTGGAGCGTTTATCTAAATTATCCACCGACATTTGCAGTCCATCTAGCTGTCGCATTATTGCATCGAGCTTGCTGTTAATCGTGGATGGTTGTGGCTCTGCCGGAAGTGGCTCTGTCGGAAGTGGTTCTGTCGGAAGTGGTTCTGTTGGAAGTGGCTTGGTCGGCTGTGGCATTGCTCGTGGTTGCACTACGGTAGATGTGAGAGTGGTTGGCTGCACAGGTTGGGGGTACTTTTTTCTGGGCCGATGTTGGTTGTTGTTTCAGTGGTTGGTACACGAATCGCTCTGGCACTTTTCTTGTTGGCTGATTAGGATTACGTGAAGATGGTTGCTGCACGGAGGGTATCGCTCTAGTGGTTTGCTGGATTTGTAGCGATGATTTGGTGGTCATTTATCTCCCTACCAATAATTTTTTACTTGCATTCTGCGCAACATTCATCGGTAGAGGAAGGGATGATTTTCCCGGAACTTTTGTTGTGATACGAGGTTGCGTGGGTAATTTTCGCTGCGGCACGGATGTGGTGGGTATAGTTCTAGCTAATATAAGTTTCGATTGCTTGGTAGGCACGGTTGGTTCATTTGACGACGATGCTCGTGGTTCTATTGTGCGTTTGATTTGTGGTATGCGGGTAGAAGTAGCTGGGATCGATATAGGCACTGATGTACGGGATTGTCCTGGTTGAATAAAAACATTTTTTTTTGCGTTTCTTGGGAGGTACAGCAGTTGAAGTGGGAGAATCTTCGAGGGATGATGGTGGTGTTACTGATAAATTGCAGAAGTCCGGGTCTAGGTCCTTAGACATTTTGGGATCTGTAAAACAGTTCACGTATACATCACACGTTGTTAATTCGCACTACCTTCTGCGCAACAAATATCACATCACAAAATTTTATTTCTCACCTACCTGCTTGTTGTTGGCAAAAAAATGACACACTTGAAAAATTTTCCCCACTGTCGACTGCACGTAGGACTGCACTGCTCGAGAGTCAAATCGTTAATGAACGGACACTAAGATGAGGGAACTAATGTCTCTTTTCCCCAAACCCTAGACACGTGTGGACAGCTGAATGAAAAATTCGGCGAAAATTGTACTCCACAATGCAGCACCGAACGCAGGGATCCCTTTATTGCAAAGCGTATGCATCAATGAATGGACTAATTCGAGGAAAAACAATTGTGCCCTGTTTTTCAAAGACGCGCACAACAAACCTTCCTCGCTACCCCATCCCTTCCTCCCTTGTGGTGGATAGGGTCCCTTACCGTATTTGCTCTGTGTAGATCAATGAATGAAATTCCAAGAAAAATGCGTGTGTGTTGTGTGACAACCAGTGCGCGTTTGGTGCCCAATGCTCCTTCTGTAACATTTCCATGCGTGCCAAAGAATGGACTAATTCTAAGGAAAAAGGGTGCACAATTGTAGTTGGTTGCTCCAAAAGGCAAAAAAGCACACATACAAAAATATCAAGTGTGCCTTGTGTGCCCACCAGTGCGCGTTTTGTGCCCAATGCTCCTTCCGTAACATTTCCATGCGTGCCAAAGAATTGACTAATTCTACAGAAAAAGTGTGCACAATTGTACTTGCTTGCTCCAAAGGGCAAAAAAAGTACATATAAAAAAATATCAAGCTATCATGCAATCCATCTCAATGCATTATATTGCAATCCTAACACGCCAGCCGCACAACACTCGGATGGTCTACGCAGTATCGTGCAGGTATAACAATCGCCAGGATTGGAGGAGAGCTTTCTCATTTTCTCTGTATTGTTTTATGGTTTCGCATTGAAGTTATGCATCGCTTGAACTAGAACGGCGATACGATTTTTTAAATACTAAACTCCAACGGACACCACCAGCACTGAAGCAAGTGAGATTTGAGTAATGGTCGTTGGTGTTGATACCCACGTATCTTGACCACACGACCATTCATATAGATTTTTGCTCAGAAAGTTAGAAGGCTATATAGGTCATGATTAGATGAAACTTGTCGAAACACATTGCTAGAAAAGGACAGCATCATAAAGACGGGTTGTAATACGCCATCTATTGAGCAAACAAGTGAACCTATGGAGCTTTCATTTTTTTCTATGGATATTCAATTTTCCAGCCGTTTAAGCCTAATCTGTGGCGCTTGGGTTAAGTCATCAAAATGTCGTATAGGTCGTGTACGGTGGTGTTTTGTGGAAACAACAGTTAAACTGAAAAACAACGGGGCTTCGATATTGTTTTCCATAGTTCCTTCCGAAAACGATTTGTATTGGAAATTAATACAATTTTGCGACCGTGATGAAAATTGGAGACCGAACAAAAGTGCCGCGATTTGTTCTCAACACTTTCGAAGAGAGGATTATCATTTTTTCAACACACCGCTCTCAAGCATTCCAAATACAAGGTTTCTCACGATTTATTGGTTGGTTCCCATCAATTTTTGGTGGATTCTCATATTTTTTTGGTACGCTCCCACAATGTTTTGGCCGTTTCCCAGAATTTTTTTGGTCCAATTGTCCAATATCCAATCGGAAAATACCAATAAATTATGGGAACGAACCAAACATCTCCGGGATATGATCAAAAACTCATGGGAACGCACCAAAAAAACATGGGAACTGACCAATAAATCGTGGGAAACCCTGTAATAATCGACGTTTACACTTAAAAGGTATTGGTTTTGTGTTTACACTCATGATCCTTGCAATCCTTTTCATCATTATTTTTTAGCTATCCGAACTGTGGTTAATACAAATATTGACCCAGTCGAACTAACAGAAAACACCGAAACATGCTGCAATGTAATCGTTTTAGAGCATGATTACCAAGACTCACCTAGTAATAATGCCTCACACGAAACATTTAACAAAAACATAGATAATGAAAAGGATGCAAAAATAGCAGCTTTAGAATTAAAGCTGAAGAAATTAAAAAACGTTAAGAAAAACTAATAAAACACTGAGCATGAAACTTAGCACAACCGAAATTTAAGAAACAGTTTGAAACGTTTGAACACAGAAGACAAGATTCTGCAAAAGAAAATTTCATTTCTAAAATAAGTACAGGCGGTCCCCGAGATACACGGTTAATGGGGACCGAAAACGGCCGCAAAATACCGCGTATCTCGAATTTCCGCGTAAGTCGAATCTCGTGATTTCCAGCTAAAATTTCACTAATTTTCGTGTAATTTTGCAAGTAGGGGGCGGTTTTAGTCACTTTATGAGTTATTTTAGCACAAGAGCCTATAAATATATGTTAAAAGATTTAAAATATCCTCTTGTATCATTCAGCACTTTGCTGCGTTACGCGACAAAAATACATGCGCGCAACGAAATTTGCGCGAGCTACCGAAAAATCCAAAGGTAGCTGAGAGCGATCCAAACGTAGCTGAAAACGATCCAAACGTAGCTGACAACGATTCAGACGTAGTTGATTGCGATCCATTCTCATGGATTGCGATTCATAGCAACCGGATAACGATTCAGAGGAAAGTGAGAACAGGTGTAAATTTAAGCCAGGGTATATTGGAAGACATGATAAGACTACTAGGTACTTTATCAAATACATGGGAGCCTATAGATCGTAAATGCGTCCTAAGTTTCGATGAAATGAAAATTGGCAAGATGATGAAGTATGATAAGGCTGCCGATTAAGTTGTAGGGCCATATAACTACCTGCGGACTGATCCGGAGTTAAATCCAATTATGAGCCGGAGTCGTAGTCATATTTTGCGCACCGGAGTCGGAGATCGATGACTCCGCTCCGGATTACCCAACACTAAACCGTAAGTACGTTTCTTTCCTTAATGTTGATACTAATAAAACAAATTAACAGCTGATCGTCCTTCAGTACCAGGATAGCATGCAAGCAAAAGGTACAGTAACGGACAAAAAGATAGGGCTTTTTTTTCCTCGCACCGTGCACTTGTTTTGTGTGTGTGTGTGTGTGTGTGTGTGTGTGTGTGTGTGTGTGTGTGTGTGTGTTTGCGTGTGTGTGTGTGTGTGTGTGTGTGTGTGTGTGTGTGTGTGTGTGTGTGTGTGTGTGTGTGTGTGTGTGTGTGTGTGTGTGTGTGTGCGTGTGTGTGTGTGTGTGTGTGTGTGTGTGTGTGTGTGTGTGTGTGTGTGTGTGTGTGTGTGTGTGTGTGTGTGTGTGTGTGTGTGTGTGTGTGTGTGTGTGTGTGTGTATGTGTGTGTGTGTGTGTGTGTGTGTGTGTGTGTGTGTGTGTGTGTGTGTGTGTGTGTGCTTTACAAAAATTATAATTTATAAAATTTAAATTTATTTTTAAAATTAGTTGACAATGAATATTTCAAACATGTGGTAGATTAGCTGCGCTACCACATAACGTCAGGTAATTCGACCACAAGAATGACGCAGGCGCTGAAAGCTGTATTCAAGCCGGAAGCTATCGCGGCGTGCGGATGGAAAGGCGCGAAGGAGAAAGTTGCGCTAAAAGATTTGTATTAAAATTTGCCTACTGCTTGAAACAGTAGGCAGTACAACAAATATTACAGTAATACACCTAGGTGTGAACAATTTTCTTGTTTCGAATTTCAGGTATGGGGAGTTTTTTCTCCAGTTAATATAATTCATTTATTTTTACCCCTGGGGATTTAAAACCTTGTTTTTACAATTTTTTCCAAGAAAGGTATGCATCCTGCTGGTACATGCTGCTCTAGCGATCGCTAAGCCCTTTGCCCTTTGGCCCTACGCCCTACGCTATTGACATTTGTTGTTGTTGTTGGTTGGTAAGCCTTTGGCCCTTGATCCTACGTCCTACGCTGTTGACATTTGTTGTTGTTGTTGGTTGTGATGCAGATTGCATACCCTTTTGGCGCAGCCTAATTACCGCTGTCGGCGACAGGGAGTATAACATAAAAAGAAAAAATAAGAGAGAGAAGCTTTGGCAAATGCAGAAGCAAACAATGATTGGGAGGAACAGCAGGAGGGACAATAGTTTAAGATTAGATTTATGTTTTACCATTACCTAGGATTAGTACTAAGATAAGATAAGATAAGATAAGATGTTTTTTTCCATACTGTTTAGAATTAGATAGGATAAGCTTTTTTAAATGAATTTCAAACTTAATAAGTAGGTTTTTTTTCTTTCTTTATTTCGTCGTGCTCTTTCTTTAACAATATTGATATAGGTAGTTAGTTGGAATAGTTTTGATGTTAAAGTAATAGCTTTGGATAAAACTAGAATTAAAATAATTTTGCGCTATAAACGCAGCGGTTTTTTAAATAAACAAAACTATCTTTTAAATGATTTTTTATGTTTTATTGCTGTTAGACGCTGTACTATATTTTATGAATATCACATAATAGGAACACATCACATATCATTTAATGAATGACACGACATCACACATCATGTTGTCTTTCAATTAGAGCAGGTTTTTTTTTATTAATACTTTGTGTATCCACTCTACACACTTGGGTAAGTGTGCGGTAATGGCACCACCGCATACTCACTCGGTTTGCTACCCTCGACAGCTGCTAATTTGCACAAAATTGCAGTCGAATTGGTGTACGGTGCCCAATAATGGCGTACGTGGTTATGTTCCGTATATGAACCGTACACACATTAATTTCTTCCGACGGACACGGGCTAGTGAAGGTGCTCTCCTGATGGGTGAATTGATGCCCCTCCACATTAGACATGGGAAAAATGAATCAGAACTGAATGATTCAATCCAATCTTTACACTGAGTGAACGAGTACCGCACCGCCAGATAAATGTAAATGATTCTTCCGCACGCTAGCGGTGCGGTATTGATTCTCCGTGCGGACGCTCTCCCTGTCGACTATGAAAGTGTGCGATACATCTCCGCACGCTAGCGGTGCGGTATTGATTCTTTGTGCGGACGCTCTCCCTATCGACTATGAAAGTGTGCGATACATCTCCGCACGCTAGCGGTGCGGTATTGATTCTCCGTGCGGACGCTCTCCCTATCGACTATGAAAGTGTGCGATACATCTCCGCACGCTAGCGGTGCGGTATCGATTATCCGTGCGGAAACTCTCCCGGAAATATACCGATCATGAAAGTGTGCAACAAACCACCGCACGCGGTGCGGAGTTCATTCTCCTACTCAGAAAATCAGCATGCTTTTTCGATCTGATAGTGTGTTGACTAGAACGAGAAAGCTTCTGTTATCTTCTTTCCCGTGTCTTCTTTCCCGTTCCGCAAAATAGCGATACACTCTCGCTCTAGTAGTTTTTTTTTTCATCAAACCGAAACTGCAGGTAATTTTACATATGTTAGAAGCACCCCATGTCGGCTTTGAATTTATGAAAAAGATTCTCCTCATGGACTATAGTTAACCATAGTTTTTTTTAAACTGTACGATTAATTGAATGAGTCTTATGAATCCGTGGTCTTGAACGGCGATAAATTTACATTTTTATAAAAAATACTTTAAACGAGTAGAACACAAAATTAATAATGATATAAGACAATTAAACAAATCGTGATAAATTTAAAGTTTAGTTGAGCATTAAAACAACTTTGATTTCCTTTTTCTCTGCTTGTAAATCTAACTATATAAAAATAAAAAAATAAAATAGGGTGTACATTCTTGCAGCATAAAATCGATATTTAAAAACATACTGCATCTCGGGCGTGCGAAAGAATCACCGCACGCGTTCAGTTCATTTCACTGAGCGAACTGGACCGCACCTGATCTTTAAAAAGAATCATTTTTCCCATGACTACTCCACATGCAGTTCTTCGCCGACCAATTTTGCGTCATATTATAAAATAACATGGTCATCCTTGTCAGGAACCATTGATCGCGAAAATTGTCGCGCAGTGTAAACCCTTTTCGAATCATAGAAGCGTGGGGTACTAGACTGAGGCTAACAGTATGCCTTGTATTTGGCACTACTTGCTTCAGCCGGTTAGCTTCCACTCGCTATAGCTCGAAGATGCTATTAACCACCTTCAGATACGCACCAATTGCCGGATGTCGTGCAGCATAGCCTCAAAATCATAGGCCGATATGGTGCACAGGTTGCAAAACTTATCCACATCTTCCAACACGTGTCGCAAACTATGGACGTTACTGTTGACCAGTTTCAGGCTGTAGGCTTATGCATAGTCTGCCACAAACTGGTGCAACAGCTCGTCCGCATAGCCCCCTCATGCACGGTGGTATGATGTAGAGAACATCGTCATTGCAACGAATAGCAGCAAAAAGTGGTATTACATTTCAGGTTTCAATAGGTCTTTCAAAACGGCCACTCTGGCGACCTGCAGTAACATTTTGTGCTCTGAAGCTTTCCAGTGCTTAATGTACCGCAGGTCCCGCAATCGTCGTTTAAAGTCCGACGGAAACTGACAGATATGCGCCGACAATTGTCAAAAACTCCTTTATCCGCGAAATACATTCGCTCGGAACCCGGAAAGCTTCGAGTCATGTTGCATGTCTTTAGTTTGGAAAGTGGCGTAGTTGCTTTATAATGGTTCCGCTACTTGTCTTCCCGAAACTCTTTGTCTGTCCTTGGCCGGGCGATAGCAATGCAACGGAAGAAACGCCGACGCGTTCTGGCGTCATACTCCGTTTGTATGGTGCACTTCTCGATCGCGTTGAACGCCTTAACACTTGAA
Organism: Anopheles coluzzii; assembly: GCF_943734685.1. Lineage (NCBI taxonomy): Eukaryota > Metazoa > Arthropoda > Insecta > Diptera > Culicidae > Anopheles > Anopheles coluzzii. The sequence continues at coordinate 77,853,792 of NC_064670.1, read as the reverse complement.
AAAAAATGTAAGTCATTGTACAATTAAGCAGCATGTCCAGATTAAACGCTTGCTTTGTCCTGCCTTTGATGTACGCGCGCGCAGGTGCATCGGCGATAATTGCCCCTAAGCTTTACCCAGTACACACGATTGCCTATTTTTAAACCGTTCGGCTGCAAACGATTCATTCCCTTGACGAATTTTTCAAAGTATTCGTCCAGCGAGAGTGGCTTGGACTCACCACAAAATATTGCCACCGTCATCATAGGGAGACATTGTGCACACGCATCAAGATCGGCCAAAATGGCGGGCGGCTCCTTTTAAATAACGGCCGGCCGTCGACAAAAAATCCAGCTCAAAACCACGTTCAGATGGTGGTTCATTACTGAAAAAGAAGAAGAAAAACATATACAGTTACAAATATTATACAATAACTTAATCCTTCAGTTATGTACACATGCGCTACGCGCTATGATACAGGTGCTGAGTAAGAAAACGGTCGCAAGCGAGCCATCGATGTTACTCCACGCGCGGAGTCAGGTTCCAACGGGAACTCCACTGGAAGCAGGTTCCCACGACCAGGTGTGGTGTCGTATGTTCAGACGGGCCGAGGCAACATGATCATCATAAACGCGGACGACAACGTGACCGGCAAACCTGGCAGCACCGAAAACACCAGCCTAGCTAAATAGTACCGAATCCAGAAGTTAGCTTTAGTCTTAGTTTAGCAGTTCGCAAATAAAGATCCCCAGTAATATTTTTTAAAACTTACTCCGGGCTATCGTAAACATAATTCTTCATTTTAACATGTCAATTTACTTACGGAAAATAGAATTGAAGGAATTTTTCGATGCCTTGGTACCAAAATTTGCCACCAGCTATCGACGATATTGCCTTCTCATCCTGTGATATGCCGGCCGGTAACTTCAGTAGCGTACGCGCATCGCTCGGCAAATTGTTATGAGGCGGGAACTGCCGCAAGTGACGCAACAGCAACGTGACACTCCGTTGGGTTTGATTCGTCTAAAAGGCCCCATTCCGAAGACCACCCTCCTTCGAAACTGCACGACTGTGCTCACCGTCGTCGAGCACATCAGTTTTGTCAGCGCTGCTGTATGCCGACATCGTCTCCCCGCCACTCTCACAAAAAACTTATTAGCATAGCTCCATTACTAAACCAAAGCATACAACATACCCATCGGTTCCAATTGATCGGTCCAGTGGCGTGTTAAACGGTGGGCGGACTGGGCGGCCGCCAGGGCCCCGGCGATCTAGCGGTCCCCGTCAATGTGGATGTTTGACTTCGTCTCAATTCACATTAAATGTTCTAAGAAATCTGCTAATACTTTTACCAAAGTCGCAAGTGAAGAACGCTGTGGCACGCGCGCACAGCTCAAATAAAAACAATTTTATCATCGTTGGCGCAAAGCATTGGGCAGAGCGAGAAACCGCCATTTTTTTTTTGGTATGGATGTCCAGTGCACGAAACACCCAAACCACGCAGAGACACTTGATGCATCGAATGCACAGAACACTGCGCTTACTACCACCGAAACCCCGATACACAACCACAAACGCACTATAGTATAGCCTAACCGATCGACTAAATTATCCACTCCGTTATCGACTTTTATTCCCAATTAGAATTGGTTTAAATTGGAAAGAATTGGTTTAAAATTAACAGTCGTTTAAAATTAAACAGAGTCGTTAAAAATTGCTAGAATTTGGCATCGCGAACGCATTGAGTTCATTTGTTAATTTTAACGACTGGTCCTATGCTGTCGTTAAACAAACGACTGTCAAGAGCGTATGCGATACAAATTAACAGTCGTTTAATTATACTGCTCGAATTTTTTCCCCGTGTTTGCCTATATGCGATATCGAGCAGTCGTTAACTATTTTGACGATCGTTTATTTTAACAGGAATGAACAACAAATGAACTCGGTTGAACCAAAATGAACTTTAAACGACTGTTAAAATGTGTTCATTTATTCGCGATGCCGGCTAGTGTTGGGAGATTCAGGATTCGGGAGATTTTAAGATTCATTCCCTAGAAAGATTCGATTCGGATCGGATCCTGTTTATAGCATTTGAATCCCTAAAAGATTCATTTGCGATTGGGATTTGATTGCGATTCGATTGGGATTTGTTTGGGATTCGATTGGGATTCTGATTGGGATACGGATTGCGATTCGATTGGGATTGGGTTTGCGAGATGATTGGGATGGCATTCTGATTGGGATTGAGATTCCATTGTGATTCTGATTGCGATTGCGATTTGAATTCTGATCGCGATTGCGATTGGGATTGCGATTGAAATTAGAGCGCGTTTCTAAGGGACCTGTACTCATTATGACATAAGTACGGCAAATTTAAATAATTAACAGTAAAACAGAATTACCTCGTATTCCAGCTTTAACTAAATCCACCCCCCACCCGCTACAAACTAGAATAAAACGCTTTACCACATCGGGATTGGGATTGGGATTCAAAGATTCGAATCCCATCCGAGAATTGGGATTCGAAGATAAAAATCTCTTTTGAGATAATCCAACACTACACTATACACACTGACAAAAATTTGAAGGCCCCTAAACACAATTCCAATACACCTGTACGTAGCCAGTAAAATTACGAAGAAAAAATGACAGAAATCCCGCTACGCAATTGATAGCGATTTGCAAGGGCACACAAGGGCTCCCCGTCAAACATTGCGAGGGTTGCGAATGATATCATCTGCTCGAAATATTATGGTATTTAAAATTATCTTTGAGTTTTATTCATGAATTATTTTTTTGCGGTAGTATTTGTCAAAAAGATCACTATTTAAATTTTTGTGGATTTTTTTAAAATAACATAACAAAATTCAGGTTCACAAACAAGTTCACAGCCCCAGAGTCCTCGCATTAAAGAGCTTGCGAGCCTTGGTGATTTTTTCACCCCTAGTTTTAGCAGTTATAGCACCCCAAGAGCAGGTTTAACAGTGAAAATTGTAGCATATTAAACACAAGAATTTTGACATTTAATTTGCAAGAATCTACAAAAATTAAATAGTGAACTTTTCGACAACTAACAATACAAAAACAAAACTAGTGAACAAAAAACAGATTATTTTAACGTACCATAAGATTTCGATCAGATTATACTACTCGCAAGCCTCGCAATGTTTGACGGGACCAAGCAAGCAACGGTGCTCTAGTGGAAAGAGGTTTCATTCGAGAAACGATTCCATCGATATCGATGTGTAGGCTTTTGAATTTGGCTTTGATGAAACGTGCCTGTGCTTGGCTGGGGGCCCCTCTACATGTTTTTCAATTATCTACCACAAGTTGTGTGACACCAACATGTTCACACGGGGTCCTAGTGAACTACGATTCTCAACGAAGAATAGGGAAACATTCAGCAAATTAATTAAAAAAAACGAATGTGACAAATTTGAAATTATGTTTTATTCACACAACACCTAATAGTCATTATTTGGACATCACAACAAGGTAAAACGCGTTGCTGGTGCATATGCCCGGTGCATGTGCACTGAAACTAATAGGGTAACATTGCTGCGAACTACCAAAGCCGTGTTAGTGACCAAAGAGACACAACGGTCACTATAATATTTTCTTCAGAGCCCCGAGCTGCACATGTAAAGGATGCTTTGATATCTTCAAAAAAAAAGAGGAAATGGTCCGGACTTGGTCTTACTATCCGCCGCGGAACACTTACACATTGAAACCCACATTTGTCCACATTGTTACCTATAAATGAAGCACGCTGCGCCACCAACATATCAACCCCCTCCCACCCAGTTGTTTTATTTAGGTATTTTCCAAAGGCTGTTCAACTGTTCAAAATGTACCCAGATTTTTAACCCATGTTAGAGCGTTTCTACATACACCGAGAATGCAGCTGAGAAAATAACTGACAGCATGCTTTGACAGCGACTGACAGTATTTTCGGTGAGAGAATTCTCCTCGGCACGCAAAGAACGATGGTGCTGAGAGAATTTGACATGTTAAGATTGTGTCATTTGACAATCGAGTGTTTACTTTTTACAGCTCCTTCATTTCAGTTGAAGCTTGCGTATACCGACTGTATGGTTGATATTAATTTTGATAATTGCAATTGTTTGTTTTTTCCAGTTCCAAAATCGATTCCACGCAACACTTTAAACGTAAATAACAAGAGCAATGGAGCAGAAACAGAGTAAAATAATGGTTTGTATAGTGAAAATGCCAACAAAAATGATAAAGCTGGTATTGATGCTAGCAGGCAGGAAGACGCTATAGGCTGTTGTCTAATATAGAAATATAATTGGTATCCAAACATCATTCCTTACAAAGCGAACAATATCATTGGTGCTATGTGATATTTTATAATAACTTGGATTGATGGTATATTAGTTTTATACTACAACCGTAGCCGTTTACACTATTTATAATTCTCTTTTAGTAACAACAGAATATCAAAGGTCATCAATATCGATTTACGCAATCTCATAACAAACAAGAGTAAAAATTGGCAATACTTATTCGTTTTATTTTTATTTTCAGTCTGTAAAAATGACGGAAGACGCCACTCTTTTATTCATAGTTGAGGTCGAGCAATATCTTTCCATATGGAATCCAAAGTCGAAGTATTACAAAAATAAAGACATTCAGGATGATGCATGGTGCAAAATTTCGTCGTCATTTGACATTCCTGTTGATAAAATGAAATCGAAATGGATTTCTTTGAGAGGTTCATTTCGACATTACAACGGCTTAGTAACACAAAGCCGCATAACTGGCTCGGGTGCTGCGGATGTGTTAGAGCCCACGTGGCCTTATTTTAATGCCATGAAATTCGTTCTGGGCACCGTAAATGGTGGTAGTCGTCTAACTTCTGTAAGTGTTTACCTATTTTTTTTACAATTTATTTATTTATTTATTTATATATCGACATACTAATTCATTCCACGACTTAACCTGCAGTCGGATGCGAGTTAATCAGAATCGAAAGCGATTCCATGGGTTTAGCGAGTTTGGGTTGAATTATAGAGTAAGTGCTTGAAAACATTAGCGACTCCGACCCGTTGGTGCCGTAATTTCTGGTAGGGTCGGGCCAAGGTAGTTTCAGTCCAACCTCGGGTGCAGCAATTCCAATCTGGGTTTTGAAACTACCTTGATCCGATCTGACCCGAACTCGCTGCACCAATGGATCGGATTCGTTTATGCTTTCAAGTATGTACTGAACCTGCTTGCACGTAACTGGTATATCCAAAGAACTCCAAGTCATTTACCGATGGCTTCGACCCGGTAGGTGCAGGTCGACCCGTACATTGCTAGCGTCTCATTTGTTGCACAAAATAATCTCTAAGTTGGTCTCTAACTGCTGTCATGCCTTCAGTTGTTTGTGGTGGAATTCTGTTTAGCGGTACTGTTGACCATTGGTCATTGTCTGCGGGTGTTTGTGACATATACGAAGTATGCGCTCTAGCTCTTAAAAAATTATGGAGGTATACCGTGGCCAACACAACTCTATTGGCAACTTCAGGTTGCAACAACATTGTATTGCGTACTACTCTGAACCTTCCACTCCATATTCCAAACGTGGATTCCACTACTTGCCGATTTTGAGACAGTATTGTGTTGAACATTCGGTCAGCTGAACCATTGGGTGAATTGCGAGTGTTATAAGGCCTCATACAATAGGGTTTTAATGCAAACGCTTTATCTCCTAATAGCATGTACGGAGTTTTTATAGCATGATTGGGCGATAACAAGCGCGGTTCGGGAATGTTCAGTTCATTTATTTCTAATTTGTTGTATATTGACGATTGACGAAGTACACCTCCGTCTGATATACGGCCTTTACAGCCGACGTCGACGAATAAAAAGTTATAGTTTACATCAACTATAGCCAACATAACGATGCTGTGAAATTTCTTGTAATTAAAATAATCTGATTCGGAGTTCTATGGAGCCTGGATGGCTATATGAGTCCCATCGATGGCACCAATCGCATTTACAAAGCCCCATTTTTCTTCAAACCCTTTTGATATGTTGAGCCATTCTTCAGTTGTTGAGGGAAGCTGTAAGTATAAGAGAAAACTAATATGTATTTTACATGTTCTTTTTAGCTTGTCGAGCCACGGGAAGAAGTGTCAACTATGAACGACGGTAGTAATTTTATACAATTAGATGAAAACGCTTGGGAGGTGGAATACTTAGAAGATTCTTTTATGTCTCCACAAATTGAAATGTCACAATCGACACCAGTAACCAGCTCAACTAAACGCCGAACATCACGAAAGAGGAAGAACGTGGACGATATTTGTGACGAAACAATGAATAATTTTTTAAAGTCTGTAACCAAAATCAATGAAAGAGTTGCTGAGCTATCCCAATCTGAAGACAGTGTTTACGTGGCGGGATTCCACGATAAACTGAAACAATTATCTCCTAGCACGAAACAAAAACTAAAATTAGAATTTGATACTCGACTGCTAGAGGAATTAAAAAAAAAATACAATAAAGATAATTCAGGCTGAAATTTTCAGTAATACAGGGGTTCTCGTAGTTGTGGGACACTTTTATTTCATTCTTATTTGTAGTGTACTTTATATGACAAGAATTGGACTCTATGGCTGTCACGTGGCATCGATAAAACAGAGAGAACATGCAATGCGGTTATGTTGGCCCCCGCAAAAATGTATAGCTAAAGAAAGAAATTAAAGAATTAAAGAAAATGAGGTACATGAATTAACTAAGCTTTAATGTATTGTAACTATTTTTATCTGTAAAAGCTCTATAATGGGATGGGATCCAAAGCCCCATTGAGGGATAATACAGGCTCTCCCATCCAACTCCTATTCCGACACGTCCTCGTCGTGCAGAGTGGTAACATGTGTCACCACATATCCAAGCTTGGGTACACGGGCTTGACCCAACCCCTTGGGCGGATGGTGGCACATGGCGAACCAGGAGGGGGGTGGGTATCCCGGGAAACTGGGTGCCTGAACGTCGGGGGGGGGCAACCCGACGCTAAACAAAACGGTCACGTGGGCGCGGGGCCAGTCACCCAGTCCCATGAATCAACGACTACGGAAAGCCACAGAAATTTTCGAAATGGACATCCCGATACCGACCATACGCAATGCCCCCGGACTACTCTGAGCTGAGTTGCGCGCAAGGATGCTGGCTGCCAACCGGTCATCCTACAGCCTGAAAAATCAGTTCACCTCCAAGAACCTGTCGCGATGGACGACGCTGGGACTATATAGTACCTATATAGTACCACTACTCACATACGCCTCTGAGACATGGGCACTGTAAAAATCTGACGAAGCCCTCTTAGCCGCGTTCGAGTGGAAGATGCTCAGAAGGATACTTGGCCCCGTATGTGTAGAAGGACAATGGAGGAGCAGCTATAATGACGAGCTGTACGAGATGTACGGCGACCTCACTGTCGTACAGCGTATTAAGCTCGCCAGGCTCCGGTGGGCTGGACATGTTGTACGCATGGAAACGGACGACCCAGCCCGTAAAGTCTTTTTAGGCCGTCCACAAGGACAGAGGAGGCGTGGTAGGCCCAAATTGAGGTGGCAAGATGGTGTGGAGGCATCCGCCATTAAGGCCGGGATAACGGACAGGCAGACGAAGGCGCGAAACCGTGAGCGGTTTCGGACACTCCTGAGGCAGGCCAAGACCGCAAAGCGGTTGTAGCGCCGAATAAGTAAGTAAGTATAGCTGGCAACACGCTTAATCCCTGCGAATAAAATTGACAGCTGTTCAAATGTTGGGGACATTTGTAGCGATTGACAGGTTGGTAAAAAATGTTTTTCCGGAGAAAGTTATAGACAAAATGCTTTTTAATATTAATATAAAACATCGTTTGAAATCGTAAAATCAAACTTAAATAATATTAATACATGCTTTATATTCATTCATTTGTTTATATTCCGAAAGTATTTGTTTATATTCCGAAAGTAATCAGCGGCTGTTTACTTCACGTAACCTGTTATGTTCCTTTCTGTTGTTTGATGCGAACCTTTCTGCCACATTGATTTTTCTTTTTGAAGAATTTTGATGATCAATTGAAACCTGGCTGACTAGCAAATTTTAGTCGAATGAGTGAATTGATAACAAGGCAATTACTTCTTGTAAGGATTCATTAAACAAATTATTTCGTATTCATTGTTTTAAACATGACATAACATTTACAGTAGAACGTCGATTATCCGGGCAGTTCGGGACCGAACAGATGCGGTTTAATCGATTTCCACGGATAATGGTCCAAGAAATGTCAAATTCATACAAATTTTTTAAAATTCACTGGTTTTACTAGAAATTCACATCAAAATACAGTGGAGCGCCGGTTATCCGGGTACCTGTTATCCGGCTGTCCGTTTATCCGTGCTGTTGAGATATGACAAGTCCATACAAAGGTGACATTGCATTATGAGGAGAATATTTGAAAAAGCGGATTAAAAGAGCACATTGTCATAACAAAACACACGTTAATTCAAGGCTAATTTCAAATATTCTTAGCGAAAAACATCAAGTTAATAAAAACAGGGTTATTTTTATCAAAAAATAAGATAATTATCCAAAAATTAATCAGGAATTGGTGATAAAATATATCATTTGACTCATTATCCGTGTTATTCGCATATCCGGGCGAGATAAAGTCCCGAGAAACCCGGAAAAATGGCACTCCACTGTAATCGATTAATCACTAGTAGAATATGTTTTGAATCAATAACAATAGATTTAAAATTGTCTTTTATCAAAAATGAAGTTAGAAAGTATCACAGATTGCTGCACAACAAATGTTTTGCTAACCGGTTCATCGCAGAAAATGTTCGCAAACTGTCAAATTCATGCGAACGGTTAAGCCGCCCGCCGGTTAATCCGTCCCCGGAAAATCGACGTTCTACTGTATATCTGCTTCAGTAGCGGTATCTCATAACCATGATCATTTACCGCACCAGCATGGAAAATACAAATGTACAAAAATAAAGTTGATGTTGGCTGTAGAAGAAAACTAAGTTTAATCAACAAATTTGACAAAGGAACATCCACATACAATCTCGCAAACGAATATCGAGGGCTATAAACAGTACGTGGCATTTTAAAACAAAAAAATATCAACTACAAACATGTAATGGTTTCCTTCCTAGAGGAAAATCGTGAAGATGTCGTCGTATGAGCATCTCGATGTAAGGGATAAGGTAGAAAAAGGATACGATACGCAACAATCGCTTGTAGCTAGAACACAACGCAAACCCAGGGTGATTAGTGGTTGTGTTTATTACGGCAGCATTCACCTGGCGAATCTCTAGATTCGTTTCGTTGGCTGGTTCCGGGTTAGAGTTGGGCCAGATGGAAGCGGGCAAAGATAGCCAATCCGGACCGAAGCTCCAAAGTTTGCTTTTCAGGAAATCAGCGGCTGACATGCCTCGTGAAACCAGATCAGCAGGATTAGCCGCGCCGGGTACATGGCTCCACTGCCGCGGGTGTGAGTAATGTTGCACTTCAGATACCTGTTTAGCCACGAACGTTGCCCATGTTGGGTGTGGCGCTGATCCAGGTTAAGGTGATGGTGGAATCCGACCAAAAGAAAGATTCTGCAACGTTGATCCCCATCGCCTTCTTTACTCGGTGATGAAGGTGTGCTCCTAATACAGCAGCGCATAGTTCAAGGCAGGGTAGTGTGACGCGCTTCAGCGGTGCCACACGCGATTGGGAAGAAAGCAAAGTTATGCGTATCTGTCCACCTTCGCCTTCACAACGCGCATAAATGCAGGCTCCATATGCTGCTTCCGATGCATCACAGAAGGTACAGTATTGGACATAATGATAGGGCGTTGGTTTTTTCAACGCACCATGCACCCGTTGGGCCAGGTTAATGTGTGGTTTGTATGTGTTTGTGTTTGTGTGTGTGTGTGTGTGTGTGTGTGTGTGTGTGTGTGTGTATGTATATTTGAGTGTGTATTGGTGTGTGTGTGTGTGTGTGTTTCACAAGTATGTCGTTTCGGATGGATTTGTTAGTAGTTTTTCTGTGTTTTGGGTTAGGTTTTTGATGTAATAAGCAGGACCTCCGCCCTCGCGATCAGTGTTTCTTCAATATATTAACAATTTTACGGTCTTCTTTCGCCGTGGTCTTCTAAGGACGTCCGGTTCACTTGCGCGTTTCGGTTGTCCAAGCACGTTTCGGTTGTCCGAAGCGCGTATGCCACAAAACTGCGCGATCGTTCCATCACGAACTCGATCGTTTTGCGCTTAATGCCAGCAGCCGCCATTCGCTTTATGATATGGCGCTGATAATCGGTGCAATGTTTACCTCGACCCATTGTTACTAACATTGCTTGCTTGGATCGTCAAGCACGCGCTGGTTAAAAACTTGGACACGGCTGATCCCGTGCTCTGCCTGCGTTCTGCTTCTATACGTGATGAATTACATCGTTGTCGAGCAGCAAAAAAATCGCAGGGATAAAAACTATAAATGAGTACGCGAGTAAGCGTCTACCCCCTCCCCCCCAAAATCGAGAACAGAATACTGCCGCGCTCATGAAACAAAACGCCCATTGAAAAGAACAACTGCGCGCCTGCCCAATGCACACTCAAAGATTCCAATGCACACACGAGGTTCAACGCAAAGATGCACGCAGGACTTTCAATGGCGTGCACCGGAGAAAAACCTGTGAGGGAATGCCGAGTGCATTGGTATTGTGCGCGTGTCCATTTCGCATCGCTGTCGCATGCACATTCTTCAATCAGCACACCTGCGTTTTCGTCCGAGGAACAAGCGCTGCTGTCGATGGAAACTTTAGCTTTTATCCAAGTGTGAACGCACGCTGTTTCACATGATAACACACATTATCAGAATACTTCCAACGCAATATGACATAATGGCAAGCTACGTTTTTCAGACACAAACCCACAAACACACACACACACACACACACACACACACACACACACACACACACACACACACACACACACACACACACACACACACACACACACACACACACACACACACACACACACACACACCTATATATATATATATATATATATATATATATATATATATATATATATATATATATATATATACATATATATATATATATATATATATATATATATATATATATATATATATATATATATATATATATATATATATATATATATATTTATATATATATATATATATATATATATATATTTATATATATATATATATATATATATATACATATATATATATATATATATATATATATATATATATATATACATATATATATATATCTATATATATATATATATATATATATACAGTAGAACGTCGATTATCCGGGTAGCTCGGGACCGGCCGGTTGCCGGTTAATCGATTTGCACGGATAATGGTCCAATAAATGTCAAATTCATATAAAATCATAAAATCCACTAATTTTATGATTAATTCACCTAGAATCAATCGATTAATCGTTATAAGAATATTATTTTAATCCAAAAGTGTAGGTTTAACAACCGTTAATGAACAAAAATTTATTTCTAAAATACCACTAGACACTACAAAGGTGCACAACAAACTGGTTGCGCACTTGACTATCGCTGCAAATGTTCGCCGTACGTTTGAACAGCTTTCACATTTATGCGCACGGTTAAGCCGCCCGCCGGTTAAACCGCCCCCGGATAATCGACGTTCTACTGTATATATATATATATATATATATATATATATATATATATATATATATATATATATATATATATATATATATATATATATATATATATATATATATATATATATATATATATATATATATATATATATATATATATTTTTTTTTTTCTATTTATATATCTATTTATATATATATATATATAGATATACACACATATGCCGGCACAGACATACGCACGCACGCACATACACACACACACACACACACACACACACACATGTAAGTACGCGCGCACACACACATGCACGCGAGCACGCACGCACGCACGCACACATGCACACATGCACGTACGCCTGCACGCGGGCACGCACCCGCGAAAGCGCGAACGCACGCACGCACCCACGAAAGCGCGAACGCAAGCACGCACCCCCCACCAGAACCCTCCCCCCCCACCCGCATGATCGATTCAGGCTACCTCATCGGTAGAACGGCTGGTTCAGCTATCCTGTTGTGCATCCTCATCCAAAGCGCCAGAGGGATCGCGACATGATAGAGTGAACGATCACTTTCCCCGCGCTGTGTGTGTGCGTATGTGTATCGAGACCCGAAAACTCGAGACAGATTTCGGCATATTAAAAAATAAATTTTATTGCCACTATACATTGCTACATGATGCTTAGAAGGTCGTTGAAGCGTCAAACATGTTCAAATTAAAAAAATATATTTGATTAGTGTTAGACGTTCTCCTACGCTTGTTTGAAATTGGCTTTTTCACTATCAATTGGCAGGGACATCGAATGGTCTCATCAGCAGCGGCACGAAATAAAATAAACCATCAATACACCGATAACACTTTGAATCCCAATCCAGCTTCTCCCGCAGCGTCTCAAGGTCACACACAAATTAATAAATGCTAACACCCACCAATAACAATACACAACCGCAATGCACATATGAGTATCAACGCATACACCGCAACAGCCAATCAGCTGGCGGCGGAAAGCACGGGCAGAAGCGCAAGTAAGGCAGGGCAGGGTGAGGGAGGGAGAAGGAGCGGACGAAAAAATGGGCGCCAATTTTTTTAAAGTTCGTCCATTTCGCCAACAGATGGCGCTAAACTTGCTCGACCCAGCGCAGGAATCGCTGAAGTCTAGCGCGGGGATCGGGCCAAAAACTGCGCTGGCCAGCGCAGATTTTGGTACATTTTCTGCGCTGGAAACTGCTCGAATTTGCGCAGCGGGCATGCACATACGACACTAAAAGGCTCTGAAACCGATCTTAACACAACGGTTCGTAGCCGTAGAAATTAGCAAGAAAAATTGGCTGACACGAAGCACGCTCTTTTTATCTCTTGAGGCTTCATTCAAGAATCGATTCCGATGTCGATGTGTGCGCTCTTTAATTTGGCCTGTGTCTATGTTATCACGCAAAAACTAAGAACTCGTGCCCCGGCTAACCTTTGAGGCCCCAGTCAAAATTGTGGACTGGACGAAGTGCTGGTGGAAAGCCAAGCTGTTGAAGGGTTTGGGTCAAATTTGGAAGGGTCAACGGAAAGGAAATATTGATATGAATGATTGCGTAAAATTTGAACTAATTAAGCAGACGACAGCGGTCGGCAAAGTCCGGCCCGCCACAATATGCAGTCAGGCCCGAGAAAATATTTGCGCGATTTTGAAAGATAGGATATATAGATAGATCTTATTCATTAAAAATTAACTGAACATACTTTAATATGACAATTCATATCGTTGAACTCTTCCAAATTTGATCACCATAACATGGATTGTCGGACCAATCAATGTGGTCAAATTTGAGGAGAAATTAGAAAATAGAAAGAATAATTCCATAAAAACCTGACTGTTTATTTTACGAGAACAATGACTACACACTATTGCTTTTTAAGGATGCAACGATTTTCTAGGAGCTTTATTTTAAAGAAATGCGCTATCAATTTGTCTGACCTGGCCTTACTTGTCCGTGGCCTCATAATAGTACTGAACGATTGTACGCTTGTCTCGATAACTTTTCAGCTGTTAAGGTTTTTGTACCATCTTCAGATATATCCTGAAAACAATTTGCAACATGGAAGGAAGGGTACATTAAGAAGCGATAATGTGATTTTGCTTAATTGTTTGTAACTTTTTATGACTTTTGCACACTATGCTGCTGACTCTTAATTGAAGAATCTTTACAATCGATGTTAGTAATTTTAATTTAATAAAATGAATTTGAAACTTGCTTGGATGATATAATACTTTAAGAAAAACCACAATATAACCAATCGCATTGTTTAATATCATAAACCAGTTATTTTGTGTATTAACTGTAATAATATAATAATGTATGAGTAAAAAAATGCATTCTCCTGGCCCTCAACGCTCGATCATCTAGAAAGCAGCTGATCTAAAGCAGTGGTCTCCAACCTATGGTCCGCGGATTACTTGAGACAAACATACTGCAATACAGGGTGTTACGAGTAACCGTGCCGACAAACCGCGTGTCCTTTATTATGGCATGCGGAATGTCTTCTTCTTCTTCTTTGGCTCAACAACCGATGTCGGTCAAGGCCTGCCTGTACCCACTTGTGGGCTTGGCTTCCAGTGACTAATTGATTCCCCCCATAGCAGGATAGTCAGTCCTTCGTATGGCGGTGCGGTCTATTTGGGGATTGAACCCATGACGGGCATGTTGTTAAGTCGTACGAGTTGACGACTGTGCTACGAGACCGGCATGCGGAATGTAAACAAGCTAAATGACAGGAGATAGGTTTAGACCAAGGTGTGTTTATTTAGAAGGTGAATTATTAGCGCGTTTGCCGGGCGCCATCATTGAGTATTGTTATGTCAAATCGCATACAAATTTCTATACCCCCCTCCAGCCCTTCCCGATTTTAATACCGGAGCACCCAGTATTTTTATGTCGAATCGTAGAATGTCAATTTGCTCTGAAGCACTTCACCTCCTAATATCCATACACCTTGGTTTAGACGTTTAGATAGGGTGACAAGATCGATCTTCGAATTTCGAACATTTAAGAAAGGGCAACGTTCGCTGCGTAACGCGGGGAAAAAGGGATAAATACACCGTGCGCAGAACAAACGGTCTCTTTAAAAGTTAGCGAACGATAGACCGCGTTTTTTAAACCTACCGAAATCTAAGCTTGTCTTTTTTTAATCGGTTGATCCGTTTTTAAATAAAATAAAAAATTGTAGGTTAGTGAAACGGTCGCTATATTTTGTTCGCAGCCGTCAAGGAGCCGACGGAGTTGCACTTGCAACACAGGTTATTTCCAGTTACTTTCGAATGAAAATATTGTTTTTCCCGCGTGCAAGAAGTTATCGCTCTGACCGATTGAAAATGAAGTCGCCGTAATTCGAAGCAAGACGGTACTTCAGTATTCATTTTAAAGGTAAACACTAACTTAAAAGCAAAATATTGTTTTCATGTTATGCTCACGGTGACGATTTTAAATCATATCGTCCGTACTATGAAACACGAGCTAGGAAAGAAAATATCGTTTAGAACCATCGTTCTTGTCAATAAAAGACAAACGTAACTAGCTTAGCGAAAACGATAACTTTCCGACCTTTTACTTCTTTTGAGTATAGATAAAACCAACTCCGATCATGGCAGGTCAGATTTGTTCGGATTGTCCTAAAGGTTTTTATGATCGCCTAGACGATCAAGTGTCGAAAGTCCGCTTCGAAACAGTATCCACAATACCCAAAATTTGAACATACCCAAAGCCTTTAACATACAAAGCCTTTCTGATATTACTTATTGTTTAGTCATTGATATCGATTAAAAATTGGCAAAAAAAATATTGAAAATGAGGTTTTTATTGATGCGCAGGGTGGCAGTCCATTCTGCTCATGTTCATCTCTGGTTTTTATAAAGTTTAATACAGATGTGAACTGTATTTTGTCGAAACAAGTTTGTTGATTTGGTATGCACTCACGGCTACCACGAAATTTCAGCAAAGTGGTGTGAAGATTTTTCTCAACCAAAACGTAAATCCCGCAAGCCGAATACGCACCTAAAATTTTATCGGGGTGCCTGTAAGCGGTTACCAAATCAAATTTTTGTTCATCACGAGCAAGCGGGCATCGCATTATGTTTTCTTTTGAGCCTCAGGCATGTCGTTTTGACAGAATAAATAGCTGCATTTTCAGTAATTAGTTTTACTGATATTCAGTGAAACGACAAAACCATGTATTACTCAATAGCTTTCAGTAAAAAATGTAACTGCAGCTAACTTAGAAAATTTGCAGTGTATTATTCGTACACCATTTCATCAACCCGCCCCCCCCCCCCCCCCCCCCCCCCCTCGGTTGATGGATTTGGTGAAGGGGCCCCGTCTACCATAACGCCTAAGGCCTCGGAGAGTCTTGACCCGCCACTGCGTGGCCGCAGTGAAATGCGATGCAAATCTTGTTTTTGCTATGTTTTTTTTATTTTACTGTTACATCTTAACACTAGAACCGCCAGACTTTCCAACCTTACTAAAACCGCCATATGGGACAATTTTGTCCCATTCGTTATGTGTACATATTTAGACATGTTTATTATTTCCTAAGGGTTTCTTGTGGTAAAATAATTAATAAACTCCATAATTAGGTATAATAAATCTTTATAAGACGACGAACCAGTGCTACTAATAAAATTGCGCTAGAGTGTACGGTAGAATGCTTTTATGGACTAGACCAGCTGTGTCAAACTCAATTCATAAGAGGGCCGCAAGTACAGATTTTCAGTGATTCGTGGGCCGCAAAGTTGAGAATAAAAAATATACCTCAATATTCATATAAAATACTGTTTAAAATCATTATTGTTAAACAAATTGACTTTTTGTACTACTCGCTTCAAATCTGGAATAGTTTCTTATTTACAAATTTGCTATGTTTTTTTTATTAAGCACTTTTTTATTTAAAAAAATGTTTAATGTACTTTTAAAGTCATATGCGTTGTTTTCATCCTTATTATTAAAATAGGAAATTTCTCATTACTAGCGTTCTAACACGGCACTTCTGTTAGAAAATATCACTCAACCACACTTTTTCACTGAGGTAGGGGAAGTCTACCAGCCTGTTGCGAATCTTTTTCAAGCCATCCGAGCTATCCACCGCTGGATGAATAACAAAAATATTTGCATGCAATTTTTTGATAGATCAAGAGGAAAATTGTAAAAAAAAACGTGTTTAAACATTATTTTTCGCTAATTTCCAAGTTCGAAGGGGTGGTATATGGTGGTATGGTGGCATTTCTTATTACAAGAACCCATATTTTACGTATAGTTTTGTTAAATTACGATAATTTTATCTGACGAAGATTCGTGGTGTGTGATCCCATAAAGATTGGCAAATCTTGTTTTGCACTTGAAGGGAGATGATTCGCGAATTGAGGTATGGACTGTGTGAGCTAATCTATTAATAAGCTATGTATCGCACAACTTCGGCATTTCAATTATTTTAATTCTTCATCTAAATACTTTAGGCTTAAGCGTAATCATATCATTTTGGTGTAGATTTTTGGGGAGGTTCAAAAGTACATTAATTCTTCTTGCAAAATGTGGGGTACACAAAATTTCAACTTGGCAACAATCATTTTTATTAAAATTGATGGTGGCATGATTATGACAAAAAAAAACAGAAGTGGCTCCAATCGAACATCAATGATGTAACATTATAAGGTTGGAGCCGTGCAAATCGGAGAAATTCGGAGCCGAATGAATCCTTTACTCGGCACTCGGGGGCATTGAGATGATCAAATTCGGTGGGACCGACCGGATCCATTTCTCACTGTAGATTAGCCGCTCCGTGCGACAACCGATGACTCCAACGGTTCCGAATGGCTTTAAACGGTTCTATAGGCTTCGGACGGCACCGAACGGAACTGTTGGTTTGATTTGGCCGGATTCTAAGTTGCTATAGCTAAGATCGAAAATGGTTTTGAGCCATGGATGCGATTCTGACAGTCCATCATTAGTTGTTGCGAAGTTTCCAAGTGTGTGTATCAAGTTATTTTCATTACTTTTTCGTTGGTAGAAGGTAGTCGCAAATCTATTTTTCCATATAGAATGTGCAATCGAGTGTGCACAATACTATGCTAATATTCAGAATTTAATCGAAACATAATACCGACTGAGTTTGCATTCAATTCAATGTTTCTTAAGGGTCTCGATTGTTCTGTACGATTGTGTAGAATAAGTTTATGAGATGTTGTGGGTACATTCATGTTAAATTCGAAAAATATACCATCTAAATGATTGTTCTTCTCTGGAAAATTAAATACACTTCGACAAATAGTAATAACAGTTTTTTGATTTGGAGTGATTTTAGCAATTCTCAAAATATTCTCGCGGGCCGCATTCGAGCATTGACGAGGGCCGCATGCGGCCCGCGGGCCGCCAGTTTGACATACCTGGACTAGACGATTGAATATAGCGAAAACATAAGCACGTAGTAAGCAAGAGTAAAAGCACGTATGTAGTTAAATACTTTCGCGCACTTTTATTGTTCTATTCGTATTGACATGCCTTCCCAAGTGACATTTGCTCGAAATTGTTTTCCCATATCTGCTCGATTAGTACTCGATACGCTTGAAATTGTGGATTTGTGTGTGATCAAGTGTGTTGAAAGCGCCAAGATTTTGTGTGTTCGTAAATTAGACGTTCCTCTATCGATGGACCATGCTGTCGAGGTCATTTTTCTTTCATAGCTATGGTTTTTTGATGAAAAACAAAAGCTAATTTTGTGTGACGTTATTTTACAAAAAATGGATATTATTTATGTATAAAATGGGAACATGGCCGACTATGACGATAGGGAACATCATTTCCGAGGGAATCTAGAAGAAAGTAACGTAAAAGCCGCTTCAGAGTTAATTTTAAAGGACTTTTTCTACATTCCCTTAAACTGGTGCAGTTTAAGGGAAGTTTAAGGCTCCAGTTTAAGGGAATGTGCTCGAATTCCCGATTGCAGAAGCACACCCCTCACTCGTTGACAGCAGGGATGCCAGCCATCACAATTAAATTTGCTTATGGGACAAAAATGTCCCATATGGCGGTTCTAGGATAAAAATGATTTTTTTAAATAACCATATGGAATACAATTATTTTTATCGGCGCATTCGAAAGATCGTTCAAAATAAATAAAAGTCAGAAAATTTCAATGGTTTGTCACGACAGCAAGCGGAATAACACCCCTTTTTCGAGTGCGATGGGACAAAAAAGTCCCATCGGCGGTTCTAATGTTAATTAGGCCATACGACCCGTTGAAGATTCAATACATAATAATAATAATAATAATAATATTGTGGTGTTCGGGGATTCAATAGAAGAGCACAACAATAACCTACTAAAAGTGTTTAATGCTTTGAGAAATCACAATCTCAAAATAGAACCGTCCAAATTAAAATTACTCCACAAAGAAATAACATATTTAAGCCACACTATCAAGGAAACAGGTATTAAACCAACACAAGCAAATGTAAAAACAATTTTAGACATGCACACTCCAAAAACCCTGAAGGAAGTGCGATCGTTTTTAGGAATGATAAATTTTTGTGGTAAATTTATACCAATCGTTTCTGATATTAGAAAGCCTTGAGCTTTCTTGAGAAAGCATGAGCTTTTAAAGAAAAATGCTGAATTCATTTGGGATAAAAATTAAAATTTAAAACGTTAAAAAACCTACTTGTCTCTGAACCAATTCTAGTGCGACCAAATTTTGAAGATTGTTTTGTAATTACAACAGATGCTAGCGATTATGCAAAAGTGGCAAGGGCTGTGGAGAGGACCATACGAAGTGGTTAAAATACCGAGCGACCAAACATGTATAGTAAGGAATGGGAAAAATTAGAGAAAGCACACAACAGATTAAAAAAATTTAAATCATAAAATGAAAATGGGAAAACAAAAAGAGTAGAAATAGGATGAGGAAGATTCTTGGATTCAGATAAGGATTTAGAAACATTAGAATTAGTAGATTAGGAATATGAAATTAAGGAAAACATAAATTGTAGGCTGGCCTAGTTGTAGGATATTCTAGGTAGAGAAAGCTTATTCATAAAAAAAAATAGTTTAGGTAGGAGTAGGATAGACAAGGGTCATAGGTTAGATAAGGATTTAGATACATGATACGGGTCTGAATTTAAGGAAATTATTACTTAGTTGCAGGATAGAGCCAAGATATAGTTAGTTTAGATTTCAATGATAGCTTTAAGCATATAACCACAAATATCCACACGGTATATCCATACAAGCGTATCGATGGAAGCAGCATTAAACAGACACAGGCACAAACGAGATATCGAGTTGAAAAAAAGCGTAGCACACAGCACTAGCACACGAAACAAACGCTATACGGGTTGAGCTAGTGAGGTTGAGCTAAGACGATTGAATGATGAGTTGAATGATAACTTTGCTCCCCCAGTTCTAGAAGGCAGCTTATAGTCAGAACTATGCTCCTAAAATATAAAAAGCCAATGAATTATTAAGTCACACGTATGTTACGTTGTTCGCACGTGAACGCAGCAGCAAAAAGAGCGATGAAAACGACAGCCCAGCACAAAGAGCGTTCTGACGGAAGTCCCTTCTGACGGCCCAGATCTATCATAAAACACATATAGATCACGAGATAACGATAAGAAATTGCTTGCAAAACAAATCGTACTATATAGTTTTCTTGCAAAATAATTTTCGTTAAAAAAAAGTAGAAGGACATGTAACGACCTTGGCCGCTACGATTCGCGTAACGTGTAAATGCGACTGATAATGAAGTGAGAGAGATCGGCGCAGATCGATTGGAGAGAGAGATCGTTGAACGGCGCAGAGAGATCGGAGAATTGAGACGGAAGCGATGGCGGAGAGAAGCGGCACTTCGGTGACGGCTTGCATGTAGTTCGGGTGTGTTCAGAGCGGTTAAATTGTAGCCGGAAAATTAAATGAAATAAATAAAGTTAGTTATAATCATAACATATTAATGTATAGTTGCTTCACTGTGTTGCGCTATGTGACAACAACAGTGTACTCCCTGTAATCGGAGAACTCTTTAATTCAAAAATCGCTCTTATTACGCAGTCCCATTGGCTCTCAAATAAATAAGGGATAACTGTAAAAGATTGTGAATTGCTCCACAAAATAGTTAATCATACAATGTATTTTACGGAATAACACTGCTTTTATTATGGTAAACTGCAAGACCTTAGTTCAATGTATGTTTAACCCTTTGACAGTCACACAATTTTAAGAAAACGCTCAAATCTCGCAATCCCAAACACAATCCCAACCAGAGTCCCAATCCCAATCGCAATCGCAATCGCGATCCCAATCCCAATCGGCATAAAAGCAGAATCCGAATCCGAATCCGAATCAAATTCCAATCGCAATCCCAATCCGAATCGCAATCCCAATCCAAATCGCAATCCCAATCCCTATACCTATTCCAATCCGAATCGCAATCTCAATCACAATCCAATTCCCAATCGAATCGCTAACAAATCCTGATCACAATCAAATCGGTATGGAATCTTTTAAGGATTCAAATCCTAAAAACGAAATACGATTTGATCGAATCTTTCTAGAGATTGAATCTTTGAATCTTCCGAATCCTGAATCTCCTAACACTACTGCAAAGCCGTATCGGAGTATCTATACCTAGACCATACAATGTCGGTGAACCAAAAATGAAGCAACGATAGTATCTCACTGTAGTTCCGAGCCGACATCAAATATTCTGGAAGATCTACCGAGTTGGTCAAGGCAGGATATGTTGCCGATACAGGTGCCTCGGTTTAAAGCTGTTCAGCCGGTCTCTGCTGAGACAGGACAACTTGGTACGTCAGGGCAGAATATGAGGCCGATAAAGATGTCGTTTTCCCCAGCTATCTGAATAGCATGCTAAACAAACCCATAAGATGTGTACGACAGTCGCTACAGTTCGGTATCAACACTGACTGAATCAAAGCAAATTAGCTCAATCTCATCCTTGGAAAAAAATGATCGATTGCATCAATATTTAGAACAAATCATTGTTCCTCCCAGACAGAGCCAAAACGAAATATTGCAATTCAGTCCTCTGCAAAGCAAGCCAGAATTAGTTGCTTTCGACATACAGCTTGCATGTGATGGTGCTTTTAAAGACAATGTATTCAAGTTTATTTTGTAAAAGTAAATGACACGAGACCAAATTACATAATGCATCGGGCAATTGATGTTATTTTTTCGCGGAGCTTATTTGCCAACTGTAGTTGGAAAAAGGGATACCCATCATCGGATGTGAAGACTCGAATTGCGTTCGATGGGATCTGGGCCCGCGGGTTCGAAATAGTAGCACTTTAGGAGGTATGCTGGAAAGGCGTTACGGAGCGCCAGTACCGTAGCAACTGCACGATCTACCAGAGCGGTAGAGATTCGCGCGAGCTCGGTACTGCCCTCATGGTGCTGGGTGCGATGCAGTAGAGAATGATCGGGTGGTGGCCAGTCAACGAACGGTTATGTAGGTATGCAGAATTCGTGGCAGATTCTTAAACCTGAGCATCACAAATGTGCTTAGTCCGCACCGATAACAAGAAGGAGGTCTTCTATACGCAGCTGGAGAGGGAGTACGACCGCTGCCCAAAACATGACGTGAAGGTCGGAGACCTTAATGCTCAGGTCGGACAGGTGGAAGCATATATATATATATATATATGCTTTATGCCCAATCGCTCAGTGTCCACCAACCTAATGTGTTTTTTGTCTTCTCTATATCACTATCTGTCTAGTGGTAAGCAAGTAGACACTATCTATACCGATTTCAAAGCGGCATTTGACAGTATACCTCTATCATTACTTGTTGCTAAGCTTCGAAAACTAGGTTTCGGTGGCTCTATATTGCCGTGGTTCAACTCCTATCTTGAGAATCGTTCATATGCAGTTAAAATCTGTGGCTCTTTCTCTGAATGTTTTCTTAGTTCTTCGGGTGTCCCTCAAGGTAGTGTCCTTAGTCCCTTACTGTTCATTCTCTTCCTCAATGACTGTACTTCGATCCTTCCTCCTAACGGCTTCTTGCTATATGCGGATGACTTTAAAATTTTTCTTCCTGTATCTTCTACAGCTGATTGTCTAGTCCTTCAATCCTGGCTCTGTAAATTCTCTACATGGTGTGCTTCTAACGGTTTAGTCCTGTGTCCTGAAAAATGTTCTGTCTTGTCTTTCTTCCGATCTTCTACAAGTATAACTCATGATTATAGTGTCTGTGATGCCCCTATTCCCCGTGCGTCCTTGTCTAAGGATCTTGGCGTCTTCTTTGACCCGAGTCTTTCTTTCAAGGAGCACACGGACTATGTCATCAACAAGGCCAACAAAAGTCTTGGTTATATTTGTCGCATGTCCACTGAAATTCGTGATCCTTTTTGTCTTAAGTCCCTTTATTGTTGTTGGGTCCGTTCCGTCCTGGAATATGCCTGTGTCATCTGGTCTCCTGTCCAACTATCTCTGCTCCAAAGGATTGAGAGGATCCAGAGACGTTTTACAAGGATCGTATTTCGTAGGTCGTTGGGTCATCACTCTATTCCGCTTCCTTCGTATGACGATAGATGCACTCTATTAGGCCTTGCCAAGTTGGAGCACCGCCTCTCGGTCGCTCAGGCTTCTTTCGTCGCTGGCATATTGCTCAATACGATTGATACTCCTTCACTTCTGTCGCGCTTACATTTGTATGCACCTTGTCGCACCTTACGTTATCGTTTTCGTCTCCAGTTACCTATATGTCGTACACGTTTTGCTCGCAATGAGCCTTTTGTAAGAGCTATGTCGTCTTTTAATAGTACTTCTGATCTGTTCGATTTCAACATATCCTATCCTGTCTACCGATCCCGTCTTCGCTCCTTTTCCGTACCATAAACTCCTTCCAACTCCTTCGTGAATAATTGTATACTATAGTCAGTAAGCACTATTGCTGTAACCCAACGTGGCCGAGCAATTAATAAAATAAAAATAAAATAAAATATAAACCAACGATTGGAAGATTCAGCGTCCACCAACTGACAAACGCAACGGTCTCAGGCTGATAAACTTTGCCTCCTCCAAGCACATGAGCATCCGCAGCACCTTCTTCCAGCATGGACACCGCCATAGCTACACCTAGAGACACCCGAGGGGTGTGGTCATGTAAATCGATGAGGTTCGAAACCGTCAACGGCGAAACGGTCACCGGTTTTGAACAGCATCTTTCGAATGCGTTTCGAAAGATTGCGCTTGCGTTCCGAAACGCACTTTGACCCGATAACCTCGTGTCCCCACGTCAGGTTATCGATACGTCATGTGGGAGCGTGCGTGAGAGAGAATTTTGTGCGTAAATTCTCGCTCAGCATCCTGGGGAATCGGCTATCGTGGGCTTCGTGCGATCGATCAGCGGATCGATCGATTCATTCGTATACGTGTAGTTGAGTGGAATAAATGGTATTATTATAACGTTTTAAAGACATTCCACGTCCTAGCATTCATTCGATTCATTCGTATACGTGTAGTTGAGTGGAATAAATGGTATTGTTCCCAGCACGTCAGGGCAATTAACCCGTAACGGTGCTCTCGTCGAAGCGAGGACGATTGGAAGCAACTCTGATCCTTTCGATCCCTAGGCCAACCAAATAAATAAGGCTTATTTCATTGGCTGTGAGAAGTTCAATTTATTGCTCATTTTTAATTCGCGAGCCCTTCTCGCAACGCGTGCTATTGTAGCGATGCGTAATTTACACTTACGTGAGAAGGCCGGCCTAACATTTTTCCTTACTTCCTAAACTAACTTAGTTTCCTAATTAAATAATTAAACCTAAAATTCTACCTTACTAATCCTTAAATAATTATATGACCCAGCTTCTATTCTTGCTATGCTATGCTACATAATACGATTCATTTCTTGCTATTAATTAATCCAAATTAATCCTAACGCTCCTACGCTTATCCCTTATTACTTCCTATGCTCTCTATTGTCGCTTACTTCCGTAAGCAAGATAGGATACGCTTACGCGCGCATCTCGGGCATTGCTCTTCCGAAAAGAGCAATTCGAGAGCGGCGCGCCGTTGAACCGATCCTAGCCGTTCGCTCATTCCTAGCTTGCCCTCTCCTTCTAACATGCCATTAGGCCACGTTTAGCCTCTCTCTCTCATCCTAGCCTCCTGAGAGTGGCACATCGTTAGACCAGAGGAGTCAAACTAGTAGGGGGTGGCGAACCACTACCGGGCTAGTACAAATATTATATTTTCGTCAGCGACAGGTATTATTATAACGTTTTAAAGACATTCCACGTCCTAGTGTTTTTTATCCTTTTTTTGCGACTTCATGAGACAACAGGGTGATTCAAAGTCCCAAATCGACCACGTTCTGATTGACGGAAGGCATCTCGGATATTATCGACGTTAAAACGTATAGAGGCGTAAACGTCGACTCGGACCATTTCCTGGTCATGGTCATGCTCGAGGAAGCGCTTCCGGCCGACAACAACATCGCCGCAATGCCCATGGCAGGCCACTGGCGTATGGTGGAACGAGCCATCAGCACTGCAGCCCAACACAAGATCGGCCGCTTACCACTTAGGGAGAAAAAGGAATGATTCGACGAAGAGTGCAGACGAGCACTATCCGAGAAGAACGCAGCGCGCGCCCGCAAGCTACGGCATGAAAAACGTCAGAACGTGGAGATCTACAGACTACAGAGTTCGTTCGGTGAGTCATTTTGAAGAATCAGTCATCAGTGAAAGGTGGAAGTGCTACTACGAAGGACATCTAAATGAAGCAGAGGCAGGAGAGACTGGCGCAAGTGGCAAAACAAGGTAACCACCACAGCACAGCAATAATAACAGCGACAGCATCGACGCAGATGACGAGGTGCCCCCGCCATCTCTGGATGAGATTGCCAGCGCCATCAAGCAGCTTAAGTGCAATAAGTCTGCTGGCAGTGATGGACTGGGATGGAGAGCTCTTCAAGATGGGGCCGGAGAGGCTTACCGTCGATATGCATCGGCTGATCGGGAAAGTCTGGGAACAGGAGGAACTACCGGAGGAGTGGAAGCTGGGTGTCATTCACCCAGTCTACAAAAAAATAATTTCCGAACTATCACAGTCCTGAATGCTGCCTTCAAGTTCCTGCCCCAGCTCCTGTTCTGCAGACTTACGCACCTTGCTACTAATTTTGTCGGCAGCTACCAAACTGGGTTTGTTGGAGGCAAATCTATCACCGACCAAATTTTCACTCTACGGCAGATCCTCCAGCAATGCCGAGAGCGCCAGATACCTACGCACCACCTGTTCATCGACTTCGTGGCGGCTTACGGCACCATAGACCGGAAGGAGCTATGGAACATCATGCATCGATACCACTTCCCTGGGAAGTTGATCCGGTTGTTAGAGGCCATCATGAACCGAATCTTACAGGGGTCTGAGGTAAGATGATTGACTCTCCTGTCTGCTCTTCAACATCGCCCGGGAAGGTGTCTAGCCCCGCGTTTCGAATTACAACGAAATCCATGGCACGATCCTCTACCTGTCTCTCCAATTTCTTGGCTTCGCGGATGACATCGGCATCATTGGCAGGATAATAGCATAGTTGTGGGAGGCGTACACCTGACTCAAACGCGAAGCAGCAAGAATTGGATTGAGAATCATTGCGACGAAGACGAAGTACCTGCTTGCCGGTGACTCAGACCATTTGGGATGACGGCGACAATATCAAGGTAGTAAAGG
Organism: Anopheles coluzzii; assembly: GCF_943734685.1. Classification (NCBI taxonomy): domain Eukaryota; kingdom Metazoa; phylum Arthropoda; class Insecta; order Diptera; family Culicidae; genus Anopheles; species Anopheles coluzzii. Next base: position 77,827,405 of record NC_064670.1, on the reverse strand, counting down.
AGTTTTGCTATCTTGAGACGGTCGTTACTTCGAATAACGACATCAGCATTCACTAACGTTCTCCTGCCACCTGAAATTTCTACAAATTCTCCAAAAGCACAGCAATAGAATACCGCTTCAACTAGTTGTTCGTACAACCGCCCCGTACAGTGCAGCAAAAGTATAACAAAACGTGATGTGGACCTAATTCATACTAAACTAGACTATATTTTAGACGAAATCCATGATAGACGTGAACGTTCTGAACGAGGTAGCTCAAATGTGTTTAACTTTGAGCCCATAAAGGATGTGGCCACATTAAACGAATTTGAAAGACAGCTGGAGGAGACTAACGGGGCATATAGAGATGAAATATTTAAAACACTGCATAGTTCGATTAAAAAAGGGAATTCTACATATCAAATCCATCAAGCAATCGACTAATTGCTTAATAGTACATTTGGTACTGAAATCACTTGATCCGGTAGAGCTAATGAGAGCGAGAAAAATTGCTTGTTCAACCTATACTAATATTAAAAATTTGTTTGTTGATATTGCTGGCACAATGTTCCAACAACCAACGGAACGGAAGTTTGAAGTAATGGAATGTATACAAACTTTCCGATTCTGTTGTAATAGCTACTAACTTACACTTAATATTTTGAGGGAAAAACTCATCGATGAAAATGATGATAACGCATTCATGTTACCCTTCGATAACCCCCAGGACAATCGCATGGCAATCGGATTGAACGCGCAACATTTTCCGCAGTCCGCAGTGTAGCGTTTTCTTCGCGCCAACTTTGCCTGTATTTTCAATGAGCCAAGCGATTTTACCCTCCTACACGCATTGCATCCTAAAGCACGCTTGTCGCGGCAACGTTCACCACATACACACCCACATCTCCACACTCAGGGTACGACATCTTCCCTGTTGCTGTTCCGGACTCAGACAAAATTTGTATTTCTACACTTAGTGTTCAAAAAAGTAGTAGCTCTTAGGATCTGAATTTACAAACAAATATCAAAATGCTATGTTCTGCTAATGATATTGCACTAAATTTAATTGCACTACGTTAAGTATTTTAATAACTTTCGTAACCTGGTTTGGAACCTTTGAAGTCTTTTGATTTGACCTTTGTTGCCAAGAAACAAAATGGATGAGCAGAAGTCAAAGTGTGGCGAGATCAATGATTTGTAGAGATGAACTTTCCCAAAAAAATCGAGATCCTTCGCCAATCTACTTATCACTCCACACTTCTTTGCCACTTTAGCGATGACCCAGTCAATGTGAGCGTGGAACTTCAACCTGTCGTCTAGGATAACTCCCAGGTATTTAGCCTGTCTAACTCTTTCGATTAGTTACGAATTTATTACGATCGATGGAGGTTCTTCCAATACACCCGCAGACATCACCATGTAACAAGTCTTGTTAATGTTTAATGCCAGCTTTTTGTACTTCAGCCATCGATCCAGAGCGTTTAAATCGATATTCATCAGAGACTCTGCTTGCTTGATTTCTTTGTGCGAGGTGAACAAAACAGTATCGTCGGCAAAAAGATTGATCTCACAAGCCTTCAAAACCTGTTTCATGTCATTGATGTACATGATAAACAAAATTGGTCCAAGAACACTACCTTGCGGAACACCAAGGGTGTTTTCTATAGGCTCTGATACAGAGCTACCAAATAAAGTTCTCTGAGTTCTTTCTTTTAAATAACTTTCGAACCAACTGAGCTCCCTCCCCACAATACCAAAACGCCTTAAGGTAGAAAGCAACAATGGCCTAGATATTGTTTCAAATGCCCGTTTTAGATCCAAGAAAACAGCAACTATCGATTCCTTCTTATCCATCAACACCTTCCACCTCGCTAGTACAAGATTCAAAGCAGTCTCACAAGAGTGTCCTTGCCGATATCCTGATTGCTCTCGGATCAACAGCTCGTTTCTGTTCAGAAACTGAACCAATTGCTCCTTAACTACTGTCTCCAGCACCTTTTCGAGCACATGCAACATGTTTATGGGGCGAAAATCTTCCGCATTGGCAGCTCCGTTCACTTTAGGAATAGGTATAATCAATGATTCTTTCCATGATTTCGGGAAACATCCCCTCTCTAGTGATTGATTAATCACCATAAGAAGGTCCTCTCCGATCACATGATAGCAATCCTGTATGGTTGTTGAACTTACATTCCCTATACCTGCCGTTTTTGTCAGGTTGAAACAAATGGTTTTTAGTTTTTCAAGAGTAATTTTCTGATGTCTGAAATGGCATCGTGGAGTAGCACTATCTACGTAATTGCCAGGTTCACTGACAGAAGCAATGTTTTGATTAATATCTAAAACACTGGGCCTCATCGCGAACGAAAGTCGATAAAATTTATCCGATCGGTTAATTTGTTCGAATCCACCGGTGGAATTTATTTTCCACCGGTGGATAATTTTCTCCACCGGTGGATAATTTCTCCACCGGTGGATAACTCTTTCCGATTCGAGTAGCCATTGATTTTGCCTATCTGTCAATCACACTTTTGTTTACATTTAGAGGTGTTGTTTTGCGGAATGAATAAAATAGTAAATTTTGCTTATTTACGGACCATCTAGTGAAGAATCCATACCAGGCCTTAGACAGTACTAACTGTAGGCCTATTCAAACAATCCGGGTAAAGTGTAAAACGGGTTGTAGGCTGAACAAGTATAGTTGAAACAAAATCGTATGAACTGGAGGACGAGGTTTGAATCCTTTCTGAGCTTGCCACCTTCACTGACGCTTGTCCTGTGCCATGCACCATGTGCGTCCATCAACTCCAGCCACCGCGAACGTTGGATCCGTGAACGTCCGTATTTTACGCCCTCGTGCAAAAATATATTGAAACAACGCGGTACACTTATTCCGTGCAATAAGGAGTGTCCGAAACCGCTCACGGTCTCTCGCCCTCGCCAGTCCATTATCCTGACCTTAATGACTGACGCCTCCAAGTCATCTGGCCACTTAAATTTAAACCTACTACGCCCTCTCCGCAATTGCGGATTTAACCGTAAGCGGACTGATTGGCCACAGGAGGCTCCGCGGATATCAAGTCCAGCATATATGGTGTGTACAGTAGTCTCATCATGGACCTCCATGAACGATAGAGGATCCATGGACGAAGAGACTCAAAGACTACAGGGGCCCATATATGAGGGATTCCGACCAATACCCCCCACTCCCCCAAGAAAAAAATTAAAGTGTATTAAAGTGTGTAAAAATTAAAGTGTATTAGTGTTTTAAAGTGTATTTTTCAAAGCCAAGAGATGAAATCTCCCCCCCCCCCCCCCTCTCCCTGCACAACACCTGGGACGATCGTTTCCATGCCTTGAACAAGGACCGTCCACTGAAGACTGGCGAGCTTGATACGACAATGAGTGTGCTTCCACACGTACGATGATGATTGCGTCAGATTTGATAAAAATAAAATAACTACGTTAAAATTGTAATGTATGTGATTCAGAAGAGAAGCTATTCAAGTGTACATATTCGTTTAAATGGATGAACAAAAACATTCATTGGGTGACACGTTTGTCACGAGGCGTGGAACATAGCGATGTGTGTGTCAATCCGAACACTCCCGGGCTGTACCCTTCCATAAGCGACACTGAGTTTTTGGGGATGGTCCGGAAGGTACAAGTAGGCACAACACCTTCGATAGGTGCAAAACAACGCAAACGACCGGAACTCGCCGCTCCAACGGATATGAGTTGCTTATAATTTCTTGTACCTAGTGATAATACTGGTCTTCCCAATCTCGTTGCATTTACGTGTCGGAACCGATTCTAACATGCCATAAGGCCATAACATAAGGTTGGATAAAAGAGAAGGATTAGCAGAAATGGATTTTTTTTTGGTTTCTTATTTCTTAGCTTGAACTATAAAAACTAGATACCTGTTATAAACCTAAATTTATGTGTTTTGATTATTTATTAAATAACAGGTAAATTTATATTCTCTAAAAAACAATATTTTAGCAAAATCGAGTGATAAAACATCTTAAATAACTCAAACAGCGATAAAACATCCTTTTTTGCGAGCTGTGACACATGGTTTTTAATATTATTTAGTTTTCCACTGTTATATCAACTGGGGTGGAGCAGTAGATAGGGCTAACCGACTGAAATGGTTTTTTTTATATGAAGTTTTAAACTGCATATCCCACTGCTCGACTTTTTAACCACGTTGCTATGGCGGCAAACACCATTCCACTCCACTGCCAAACTGATCGGTTAGCGAAGATTCTGATTGAGAAAACGCAATTGGATAACATTGGAATTTTGCTAACCGATCGACTAAATTATCCACTCCGTTATCGACTTTCGTCCGCGATGAGGCCCACTGTTCACAAAGAATGAGTTCAACTTGTTGCAAATGATGGAGTCGTCAGCCTCAATCACACCGTTGAATTTTACAACTGAAACGCATGATTCATCAGGTTGTAACATGCTTTTGAGGACTTTCCATAACTCTTTGCTATTTTTCTTGTGCTTGTTTATTTCATTGCTAAAGAAATCGCTTCATCTATTTTTGAGATCTCTACTATACCTGTTTCTAAGTTTAGTATGCTCAGACCAATCATTATCTCTATTCGTTCTATATATATTGTATATATATATTGAAATCACCGACGATAATGTTCAACTTACTAAGATCCAAAAACCTGTCTAACCATTCTTCCAAAATATCTACGAACCTCGAATCACTCGCACCCCGAGAAACCATACCTCATACCCCGAGAAACCGCTACACCGAGAAACAAATTGCCTTCCAATGACTCGTTTAAAATCACTTTAAGGACAACGTCACTTCTGGCATAAGCTGCAATACCTCCTGTGTGACGTGAATGAGATAAACACGACACTACCTTATATCCTTTCAAATAAAATTGCTCGAATGCCTCCTTCTCGGTTACGTGGGTTTCAGAGATCAAGACCAACAAGGGTTGAGCTTTATCTACTGTCTCACGAAACATAGCATAGTTAGATGAAAGACCGGCAACATTGAAATATAAAATCTCTCTGAACCGCCCTAATTCCACCCCTCCCTGCTATTGAGAATGTTGCATTCGTCTCTCTACCTGTTTTTTAAACAGCGGGCATTCATAGCTATTGGCCGCATGTTGTACCTGTAGTTTCAGGTTCCTGGATGTGTTAGCCAAAACACAATTTACACATTTGAGAATGGACGAAGTACAATCCGACGTTCGGTGCTCGCCACTGCACTTTGAACACGCTTCCTTATTTTGGCAGTCAGTGCTTTTATGGCTAAATTGACCACATTTAAAGCAGCGCATAACGTGAATGGATCTAGAAATTTTACACCGATCAAAGCCAATATTGATTTTATCAAGTTTTGCCAGACACTTATCAGTTTCATGGTCGATTTCCAAAACCACATTATTTTTCTGGTACTTGAAGATCTTACTCTCAAACATTCCAATTACATTCATCTGTTTCCAGGGAATTCCCTCATTTTGAGATTTCAAAAGATCTACTAAGCCAGAAGAAGAATATTTTTCACTCATTCCAATTATTTTAACGCGTGCCATAGGTAAGGATGTCGAATGCTGTTGTTGACCGCACCAATCTTTTGTTTTTTAACAATGTCACTTTTGCATTTGCAAAACACACTGACACCGAGAGAATCCACGAACATTTATCTACACACGTATCTAAAAATTTGAGCACTTAGCTCTATTTTACACAACTTATTTCACGTCACAACACAGAGCTAAACAGTCACGCACTGCACTTGTCAACAGTCACTCTTAGGTACTCCATACAGATCAGTTGCATGTAATCGTACTCTTGTGTCGTGCCTGGACATCGTCCTGTTGTGTACAATTTCCACAGTGTCCGGCACCGCATATGCCGATTCGTTCACCACACGAATTACCGTTAGATTTTGCGCATATAGCCTACCGGGAGAAAGGTCACCTGCATTAAAACCAGTCAATTAAAACAGAACAAGTTCAACCCACCGGGAACATTTCATTCATCCCCGGAAAAAGCGTCCGGGTGTGGGAAGGGTCGTAGCGAGCCCCTTCCTCTGCACCGCTTAACAGCTGCAGACGATGCCGACTAAAGAATCCCCGCCAGAAAAGGTTATATGACACAAATCACATCCTAAAATGAAACAATCATCGAAATTAAACAAAAGCACACCTTACCTCAGCGTCAGCGTCGTGCTTGAAGGTTAAAAATTTCATCCTGCTTTATTGAATGCTCCAAGCTATTTTTTGGCTTCCACCACAACTAAATAATACTGTCGTGGTTAGTTTTATGTTTAATCTACAAAACAAAACGTTGTTTATAAGAAATATCACATAATTTGCACAAAATACTCACAAGATCACCGCACACGCAAACACTTGCTGTTTACATTTTGGCTTCACTCTCATTTGACATGTCAAAAATTTGCAAGCCCCAAAGTGTGGATCAAAAAGGGAGGTGGGAGGGGAGAGAAGGTGATGAGATCGAAGCGGTACGAAATGACCGTTGCAAAAACCGCATGCTCAGAACGCTAAGTCCCAGAAGAGGGAGATCGAGCTACGAATGTGACAGAGAGGGCATGAGAAAATGAGAGAATTTGAGTGCCATTGTTGGGAGGGTGACCGTTGCAAAACCGCACGTTCGGAACGCTAAGTCCCAGAAGAGGGAGATCGAGCTTCGAATGTGAAAGAGAGCCACGCAAACAATGAGACCCCAAATTTTGAGTGATTCAGGCCGAGGGGTATGAGGAAGCTTGAGGAAGCAAGGACCCTCCCGACAATGGCACTCAAATTCTCTCATTTTCTCATGCCCTCTCTGTCACATTCGTAGCTCGATCTCCCTCTTCTGGGACTTAGCGTTCCGAACGTGCGCTTTTGCAACGGTCATTTCGTACCGCTTCGATCTCATCACCTTCTCTCCCCTCCGACCCCCCTTTTTGATCCCCGCTTTGGGGCTTGCAATTTTTTGACATGTCAAGTGAATGTGTGATGGTGAACAAAAAATTTTGTAAACAATTGTCAAATTGTGCAGCGTCGTGTAGTGATTTTGTGTGCAGTGCTTTTTTTCGCATTTTCAGCATTATCTCTAACGTTCTGTCTTTAAATTTGAGCAATTTATATAACCTCCAACTTTCATCATGTCTTCGAGCCAGGATACAAATATTTCGCGAAAACGCAAGCGTTATTTGGAGAAGTACGAGCGCCAAACGGAGGCAGAATGGACACAACCCAAACCTTATACATCGACCGAAATTATTCCATTGCCATCTACCTCAAATGGTAAGTTAATTAAACGAATATAGTATTTGTTATGTATTTTAGGTTGTGCTTAATGCTACGATACAACTTGAAGGCCACACACTGCCGTTTGAATCGGCGTTAGGAAGAGCAGTTTGTTAGTGTACAAGCTTCTAGTGTAAGCATGTCATTGGCGTGCTTATGTTATGAAATATTCATATTTGGAGCATGGGAGGAATATTTTTGTGGAAACATGAAATTAAATAGTGTGAGCGGAGGAAATCAGTCCGCGATGTCGCGTGGTATTTGTTTTAGTAAGCCAATCAATTGGTTTAGCGTCAATGTTCTCTGGCTGGCTGTAGAAGATAAACTTTTCATGAAGGAGCATTGATGTAGTCATACGCGTAGTCATACATTAAGAGGCACCGCTTTCTCGCAAACGAAACAAAAACACACTTCTCGACGCACTTCTCAAGACCATTCTAAAAGCATTAGGAACGGCAAGCGCTTAGTGAGACCTGTGGCCGGAGTTGATCTGTCTGGTCGCGGATTGGAAGGAATAGCTTTTCATCGTCCGCGTATAGAGAAGCATCTCCTTTAAACACGATCATATATGGCAAGATTGGAATGGAACCAAGCCAACAGCTGCCCGGATAGTCCGTCTCGTAAAGCTTGTTAAGCAGCAAGTAAAGCTAAAGCTTGTTAAGCAGCAAGACTTACGTAACGATGTTAAAAGCAGCTTTGATACACCGCGTCGATCTGGTCCTGTGGCAGAGGCAGACATACTCAACCAGATTGGCGGTGGTTGAACGTTTCGACCGCATGAGAAGTAGCCCATACAATAGCAGCGCGAAACCCTTAGCGCAACCGCAGCATGCCTCGGTAATTACGAGCACTAAATGTATCCCGCAGCACTTCAGCGTAGTGTAGCGGGCGGGAATTATTTCGAGCACAGGAACTTCGAAGGAAAGTGAGCTCTGAAATTTAAGCGAAGTATAGCCACGATCGAACTCTCGATCGCGCTTTTATTATGTGCTAATTATTTGTGACACGGACGAGGGGGTGTGGCTGGTTCTGGTTCGGGTTGTCCCATGAGGTGTACATCGTCGTCAGCAAATTGGGTTGGTGGGGGTTCGAAGCTCGGGCGGATCATTCGGCGGGGAAGGCATCAAGTGACCGATCGTTCCACTGTCGGTGCTGTTCTGTCAGTTCGGTCATTGGTGGTCGGCCTGGTTTTAGGTGTGCGTTGAACCCCACGCTATGAGGTAACTATGTTGACCGTGTATAGTTGGCTGCGGGTTCTAGGTTCGCCTTTGGATAGCACGCGAAGCACGTGTCGTCGGTCGTATTATGTCTTTGGAAGCGACAAGAAACAAAAAGGGTCGCTTCAGTAGTAATAAGCCAAATCCCATCCGTTCCTGGGGCACAGAAAGGATTGAATTTTACAAATTGTAGATGGACTGTTACTGCTAAGTCCATTGCATCTGATAGAGCTGGAAAATCTAACGATTTTTGGCTAGCACCAGCAAAGTGTGAGATGTACGGTGTAGTGAACGGTGAAGTCAAGGCAGGTTGTTTGTTACTTCAAATTTTTATTTTTTCCTGATTCTCTTCCTGTCCGTTTTCCTAAGCCCCTCGAAGGGTCTAGAGAGAAAAATTGTTCGAGCCCGATGGATCGTATCCTTTTGACTCCTTAAAAAATTGACTAGCGGGAGGCCGCATTTGCATGTGTAGCTACCATTTCCTCTTCTACGGACAAACCGCCGTACACGATATGGGAAGGGATATCCAACTAAGGATGCCCAGACTCCCCGCTGTCAGTGTCTGCTCCGTCAATCTCTTCCGCTTTTCCTGACGGTTCTGGCGATGCCGTTGCCGAAGTCTCGCCATCCTTGCGCGTATAGTCTCACCGCTGTCCGCGGTGATGATGACGGCGACGGTGGCCGTTTGCTACGCCGTACTTCCGTGTAGAGCCCTTTTCGCATCATGCCGGGCCCGCCGGACAGCGTCTGGGTCGGACCGATTGTCGGATTTCTCCAACTTGGCTTAGGTGCGCGTTCTTGATGCCAGCAGCGTTGGAGTTATGAAGTGATGCACTTGGCGGCTTCGCCACGTGCCAAACAAGTACAGCATATGCATTGTCGAGTAAGCGATCGGCACGAGCAGACTGCCTCGTATCTAGCGAAATGAATTTGGGCTACGTTTGCCCATAAATTATCACTAAAAAAAGCTGGTTGTGATATACGGATTACCGAAAACCGAAAAGAATGGATAAGCCGTTGTGTCCTTTGCGCCAATCAATTTGCTACTGTTTATTCACTTGTCATTTTTATTTACATAGTTCATTCATAGTTCATTTCATCCTAATCCGTAACTGATCTAATTCAATTGAAACATTTCACCATTTGACACAATTCATGAAAACTTGCAAGTTCAATTATTCCAATTTTCTAAACTAACTACAATTCAATTTAATTCAATTTCCAACATTCCGGCCACCAAAGAAAGTATTTCTTTAAATTATCTGCGAAATTAGATTGTAAAGCAATAAGAAAAAGGAAGTAGTTCTGCCTAAATTCTCCTGATCAGTAAATGTTGTGCATGTGTTGATCTGTCACTGAGTGAATAGTGTCGTGTGTATGTGCGGTGTGATTGTTTACATTTGTATCCTCGTGTTATTTCGCCTATCATTTCATTCGTTGCACGAATCGAGATTAGGAAGTATCGCAATTCTAGCTGTGGCTCGAACAATCTGTTTTCCTGCTGCTGTGTATAGTGTTACAACTCTAACGATACCATCCTTTCCTGGGTGTAACTTTGTGATCCTTCCCATAGGCCATAAGGTAGGTGGCACATTATCTTCCTTGATTATTACCAGTTGTCCCTCTTTTAGCTGTACCGGTTGAGCCATGGAATGTTTTGCGCGGGCCTGAAGCTGTTGTAGGTATTCCGGATACCAACGCGACCAAATGGATTGTAAATGTTTTTGCACTAAGTCGAACTCCTTCAACCTATTCGCTGGAACCTGGCTTCTATCAACTCGCGGTAGTGACAACATGTTTGACCCAACTAAAAAATGTCCTGGGGTTAGCGGTTCCGTATCTGAAGGATCACTCGATAGTGGAACTAAAGGTCGAGAATTCATGCACAGTTCAACCTCAGCTAACAATGTGACCATTCCTTCCTGAGTAAGGTTCGTGCTACCTAGCGTGCGGATGAGATGTTGTTTCGCTGACCGTACTGCCGCCTCCCACAAACCACCGAAGTGGGGTGCCCTAGGTGGAATGAATTTCCACTTGATTTCGTTGTTGCTGCACCAGTTAAACACCTCGCTACGCTCCTGTTCGCTGCACTTGAACATTTCATAGAGGCGATGTAGCTCGTGTGCAGCTCCCTTGAAGGTGGTAGCGTTATCAGAATGCAGCTCAGCAACCTTCCCTCTGCGAGCCACGAAACGCCGTAATGCTGCCAGAAAAGCTGTTGTAGTGAGGTCACTCACTAATTCGATGTGGACAGCTCTAGTTGCAAAGCACACGAAAATAGCGATGTATGCTTTCGTCGGACTTCGATTACGTACAGGTGATTTTAGGTAAACCGGTCCACAGTAGTCGATGCCAGTAACCGAAAACGGCCTTGTTGGTGAAACCCTTGAAACAGGAAGATCGGCTACGGCTTGTTTCACCAGCGTGGGTTTGGCCTTGAAGCATCTGTGGCACCGATGATAAACAGCCTTCGTAAGATTGCGTCCACCGATTATCCAAAACCGCTGACGAAGGATGGATAGTAAATGTTCTGGTCCGGAATGCAAGTACTTCTGATGGTATGCCTCTGCCAATAGCGTGGACAGCTGATGCTTCGAAGACAGTATGATTGGGTGCTTGGTTGAATCGGGTAAATTTGCATTGCTAAGTCGACCCCCAACACGCATGATTCCTGCTTGGTCGATAAATGGCGATAACCATTTTAGCTTCGAGCTACGTGATAGCTCCTTACCATTTGCGATATGGTGTCGATCCTCTTGAAACGAATCCTGAACTGAAGCAATGAGATCCTGAATTGTGCCATTCGTTGTAAGCCTTTCCGATGATTTCTTTGCCGTCAAACATTGAATGAACCGTAAACAGTATGCAGCAGTTCGACGAAGTTTTAGGTAAGTAGAAAACCGTGAAAATAATCTGCTGTTAAAGTTGTTGACGGTGGCTACTGCAGCAACTGGTAATTTTACTACTCGTTCCTCTTCCGTTAATTTACCTTCTTCTCTTGCAGGTTCTCTTTTTGGCCAGTCGTCTTCCATGCCACTAAGCCAACGTGGCCCATGCCACCACCGATGACATGATTCCAATTTGTCCGGAAGAAGACCACGCGATACATCGTCTGCTGGATTGTCCACGCCAGGAACATGATACCAGCATTTAATCCCCGTTTCAGCTTGAATTTGCGCCACTCTGTTCGACACAAAGGGCTTCCAGCGTCGTGGTGAAGATTGCAACCAGTATAACACGGTCATTGAATCTGTCCAACCAAATGCATCATATGTACCGGGGAGTGATTGGCTGATCTTCCGGAATAGTTGCGTTGCTAATTTCGCTGCACAGAGCTCAAGCCTAGCGATTGAGTTGGTGTTTGTCAACGACACAACCTTTGATTTAGCTGCCATAAGTTGCACCGAGACCCCTGAATGAGCTTCTGCTCTGACGTAGCAACACGCACCATATGCGTTTTGCGAAGCATCTGCGAAGACATGCAACTGCACGCGTGTAGCCCCTCTAAGCGATATGAATCTAGGAATGCGTATTTCGCGCAGCAATGGCAGTTTATAGTGAAACGCTGCCCATTCCCTTTGGAGATGTGATGGAAGCTCGCTATCCCAGTCCCAAGGCTTCCCGTTTACCTTCAAGGACCACAATTGTTGCATGAACATTTTGGCAATAACGATAATTGGGCTCAGCAAACCAAGCGGATCGAAGATTTTGGCAATGTACGATAATGTCAGCCTCTTTGTTAAGACGGTTGCAGTGGGTGGCAGATCAATCCGAAACTGAAACATATCTACTGCTGGTTCCCAAACAAGTCCTAGTGTTGACACAACTTGAGGATCATGCAACTCTTGTGTTGGTAGAACTGCCAAATCATCTGATGGGACGCCCTGGAGTGCTTCTGGTACGTTGGATGCCCATTTTTTTAACGCAAAGCCAGCCGAATTAAGCATTTGCGAAATCTGTGTACGTATTTCGATTGCATCTGAGATTTCCTCTGTTCCCGATAATAGATCATCCACATAAAAATCACGAAGTACTGCATTTACTGCCAGTGGGTACTGAGTATGGTGATCATGAGCTATTTGCTTCAATGTCCTCGTGGCCAAGAATGGTGCGGATGCGGTGCCGTATGTTACTGTTAGTAATTGGAAGGTTTGGATTGGTTCTGACGGATCTTCCCTGTAACGTATACGGAGGTACTGATGGTCTCGCTCATCGTGGAGAATCTGGCGGTACATCTTTTCCACGTCGGCAGATAGCGCAATTGCACGTGATCGAAAACGAACGATGATTGAGAAGAGGTCGTCTTGGATTACCGGTCCCACCAATAGCTTATCGTTCAATGAGTACCCTGACGAGGTTTTGCAAGATGCATCAAATACAACTCGCACCTTAGTAGTTGTGCTCGTCTCCTTTGTCACCGCATGATGTGGCAGGTAGTAGTGCTCGCATAAATCGTCGACCGGTTCGGTAAGCCGTTTCATATGACCCAGACGCTCATACTCTTTCATAAATTTAATGTATTCTTCCTTCATTTTAGGATCAGCCTTTAAACGTCGCTCAACAGCTAAGAGTCGACGATCAGCAATTGACTTTGACGATCCTAAAACGACACAAGGATTAGAGCTTTGTGGCAAAGATACAACATACCTGCCAGATGCATCTCTGGTTGTAGTGGCTACGAAATGCTTCTCGCAGGCATTTTCTTCCGCTGATAGTATCGGATCCTCAGCGACTGTTTCGATCTTCCAAAAGCGTTCCATTATCGATTCCAGTGAAGGCGTGACGTTGGTAGATAAGTGGCATAGCTGCGAACCATGAGAACCACCAAACGATGCATTTCCTGCGACAACCCAGCCGAAAGCAGTCTCCACAAGCCATGGTTTCCTTTCGCCGAGGGAACGTTTTTTACCGGAATGAAGCTCCCAGTATGTATCTCCACCGATGATGATGTCGATCTTGCCAGGTACATAGAACGAAGGGTCAGCAAGCGGCAAGCTCGGCATTTCCCATGATGATGCATCAATTGGAGTCGTTGGTATGTGCATAAAGGGAGAGTCTAAGATGAGCAACTCCAGCTGAGATGCATGAGTGTTGATCCTCGATTCGACGGTTGCAACGATCGAACCTTTCATCAGCTGTGACGCATTTCCGATACCTGCGACGGACACGTTGACCTTGTTGCGAGTCGTCCCGAGAAGCTTCCGAGCAAGCGTGTTAGAGACAAAGTTCGACATAGAACCCGAGTCGAGAAGTGCTCTTGCTTCATGTCTCTTTCCGTATCCGTCAACGATGTATAGCAGAGCCGTTTCCAAAAACACCATACCATCATTGTCTTGAATAGCCATCGCGACCGTTGAGCTAGGCGTATGAACGGGTGCATGCAATAGTGTATGATGACGCTGATGACATATACGACATGTATAGTCCGATTTGCATGCCTTCACCTGATGAGAATCACCCAGACAATTCCAGCACAGATGCTTTGAGGAAACAAACTCACGACGTTGATGCACATCCTTGCCATTGAACACCGGACAGCTACGTAGAAGATGGCCATCAGCACACTGCAGGAGACACTTGGAACTTGATGTAACCGTTGGTGTCGACCGCGAAGATGCTACATTTGCGATCGATCTACGTGCTTGTGGAGGACGATTGGAGCCGGCCACCTTACTCGAACGTTCACCAGATTCACTCGCGAAATTGTTTGTAGATTTAAGGATTTGTATACGGTCTTCCACAAATTGTATCACATCACTATATTTGTCCCTTTTGAAATGCACTGAATGTTTTTCCCACGCCAAAAGTGTCGCACGGTCGAGCTTCATAAGAAGCATGTTTGAGAGTGGCGTGTCCCATGAATCCACTGGCTCCTTCAGCTTCACAAAACCGTTCACATATCGCGAAAATTCGTCCACTAGGTTTGTCAGCTTGTCCACACACTCTACATGTACAGCGGGAAGATAATGCAACTTGCGATAATATTCCCGCACGAGTAACCGAGAATTATCATAGCGTTTTAGAAGCTGTGCCCACGTAACTGAATAGTTATCGTCTGTTAATGCAGTGTGTTCGAAAGGAAGCGCCGCTTCTCCCTTCAATGATGATAGCAAGTATTCGAGCTTTGCTATCGATGGAAGCTCGGATGAAGCGTCGATCATCGCTATGAAGCGATCGCGGAACGAAAGCCATTTCGTATGATCCCCATCGAAGGTTGGCAGCTCGATCTTTGGAAGGCGTAAGTGTGGGGTGTTTGGCCGACCAAATGCGAACGTTGACGAAGCCAAACCTGTCGTTTCGTTTAGCGACACTTCTTCCTTGCGTAAATTTTCCCGAAAGAAAGATTTAAGCTTCCTGCACCGTCCTTCTATCTCGATTCTTTCTTTGATGCACAATTCGATGGCCTCATTACTGTCGTCGAGCTCTTCAAGCTTGGCTATCGCGATGAAAAACTCGTCCTTATGCCTGTCCAAGTCTGCTGACGCCTCCGGGATTTGCTTGGCGTCATCGCCGGAAAAGCTTTCACGGAACCGTTCGAGGGCACTGATGTTTTCCACTGCGATCCTTTTCTTTAGTTGGAAGGCTTTTATCTTCTTATCCATTTCCACTCACACTCACGTTACGAGAAACCGAACCGAAACAAATTTACGTGGCGCGAACTTTGAAAATGCGATGGCGATCGATCGTTGGCCGTTGCCCCTGATGCAGGGCGATTTGCGATGGCGGTAAACGACGACGATGAATCAGCACACTTGCTGCTCTTGATGCAGAGCGAATTCCCGAGCTCTTGATGCAGAGCGATGAATAGAAAATCCGTAATCACAATCCGGTTCGAAGGACCAATAAATGTGATAAATTATCACTAAAAAAAGCTGGTTGTGATATACGGATTACCGAAAACCGAAAAGAATGGATAAGCCGTTGTGTCCTTTGCGCCAATCAATTTGCTACTGTTTATTCACTTGTCATTTTTATTTACATAGTTCATTCATAGTTCATTTCATCCTAATCCGTAACTGATCTAATTCAATTGAAACATTTCACCATTTGACACAATTCATGAAAACTTGCAAGTTCAATTATTCCAATTTTCTAAACTAACTACAATTCAATTTAATTCAATTTCCAACAGCTATGTTAGTTGATATACCCGCTGTTTGGCCACTCACTGTTTGGGGGCTGTATTTGGGATAAGATGGATAGTAAACAATTTTTTTTGTATTGGTGAGAATTATTTATAGAAGAACATGCTGAGCATAGTTCATCTCAAATACCTTAGGGTATGCTTTTTTTATTCAGTAGGAATGGTTGAAAAAGGCCGTATTGCCCGCAATACCATAATAACTTTATTTGTTCTTCGTGTTAATCATCAAGTTCGTTAAAGGTAAAAGATGGGTAAATCAGCTATAGGTTCAATAGAGTCAGTTTTTTTTGTTAAGTATGTTGGTGATGTTTTCTTTTACTACTGAAAAAGGGGGAATTATAATAGTTGTTCTTAAATATTTCCAGGACTGTAAAAATCACACAAAACTAATTACGTTGTGTTTTTGTCTTGCCTTTTCAGGTGAAAACAATGTATATAGTAGCAGTACTTTTGGTGATGGTTTCAACTTGCCTAACATCTATCCAACTAACAACGATTTACTTGAAGGTGACGGTGAGTTAGATAGTACTAACCCTTTTCCAGCTATTTTTTCAGATTCAGATAGTGATCACGAGGATACCGATCGCGGCAGTGATGATGAAGATATCACAGCGTGTTGGGAGGAAGCCTGGGCCTTCATGGGTAAATTATCACCCATTGAAGGCCTGAGAACATGGGCTATTGTTAAAAACGTGCCGCGAACGACGCTCAATTTACTTTTGGCGGTCTTGCGGAATTTGTATCATTTAGACGTTCCAAAAGATGCGCGGACATTCCTCAAAACCCCCACCGAGGTCGGTTTGGAAGTACAAACGATCTCGGGCGGTGAATTTTGGTACCAGGGGATTGAGACGGTCCTACGCAACTATTTTAGGTAAGTGCTTATAAATTTTTATTTATTGGGTTGCATAGTGTTCCTAATTTATTTTTTTCCTTTCTTACAGAAATACCATTCCCGAACACGACACTTTAAAAATACAAATGTCGATCGACGGGCTTCCCCTATTTAAGAGTTCCACTAAGCAATTGTGGCCAATTCTAATATGGGTGGAAAGTTTGCCTGAGGCTCCGGTAATGCTTGTCGGGCTTTTTTGCGGACAAACTAAACCGGGGCTGGTGGAAGAGTTCTTAGGCCCACTAGTGGAGGACTTTAATAGACTCCAAGAAACAGGCTTGCGGTTCGGCGACAAAGTGGTACGCTTATTACCAAGCGCATTTGTCGCCGATTCTCCAGCGCGGGCATTTGCTAAAGGTATGCAAAGCACTATTGTTATGAAAATTAAGAATATTTTTTTATTTAATGTTTTGTTTCTTTCCAGGTACAGTTTACTTTAATGCAGCGCATGGGTGCTTAAAGTGTACCTGTGTAGGGGTACACCTCAACTCGGAGCACAAAATGATTTTTGAATCCGTGGACGCCGAACTGCGTACGGACGTCGGCTTTAAACAACGAGTAGACAAAGACCACCACAAACCATGGCGATCACCATTAGAAAAGCTCAAAAATTTTAATATGATCGACGGTGTTCCATACGAAGGTCTCCATCAGTTTGATCGCGGGGTGACCCTAAAGCTTGTTCTAGGGTTATACGAGGGAATTTTTGAAAATTTTGAAAAGTGGTCACCCCGACAAAAGGAAGCCGTGAATACTTTTTTGATAAAGACACGGCTTCCTTCGGAAGTGAATCGCCCTATGCGATCCTTCCGCTATCGCCATTTTTGGAAGGCCACCGAATTTCGGTCCTTCCTTCTTCATATTAGTATTGCGGTCTTGAAGGATTTTATGTCTTTTGATGCATTCAATCACTTCTTGTGCTACTTTTGCAGTGTGACGATTTTTAATTCAACGGCACACAAGCATCTTTGGCCTCTTGCGGAAAAGTTCTTATACTACTTTGTAAAGAACTTTCCGCAGTATTATGGTCGAGCCCATATGACCAGCAACGTCCACAATCTCCTGCACGTGTCAGGAGACGTTTACATGTTTGGAGCGGTTCCTGAATATTCCGCATATCGTTATGAGAATTATCTTCAAATTGTACGCCGATATGTGAGATCGGGCACGCATGTAGTAACACAGGTAGCCGGCCGTATGCAAGAAATTGCATCAGTGCAAGTGGCTACCAATCGTGTTACTCAAACATACCCCCGGTTGAAGGGCAATGGTGCCGGTATACACGTAACCGCCGATTTTGTCCTACTGCCAAACTTTAAGGATCAATGGTTTTTAACCACCGAAAATGGCATTATAAAATTTTTAGAAGCGAAGAGGATTTCTTCGCTGTTGTACACCGTAATTGGAATCCAGTATGAAACCTGGACGGAATAGTTTAGTGCGTCGGTAGACGGTGAACAGTTATCGTCTACCGACCTACATATCTATAAGATAGATGAAAATGGTCCGTCCAGGTCGGTGGAAATACCACATTATGCGATCAAGTGCAAATTTGTTGCACTTCGCCTACCCTCTACTTCCTTCAAACATCCTGATCCGCAACTATCTTCCAGTCTAATCTCCTTAACTCCCCTTCTCCATACTTTTCAATAAACTAACTATATCAACTAACATATTTCATGTAACCCGTCACTAACTGTCCCCTTTTCTGATTAACATTTTTATTAATTTATTATTGCTTATATTTTAAGTTCTATTCCTTTTCTAAGTTATATGATCGCATACGATGTGTTTCCATCACTATACTGGATCTTTGTTGCCCGATTTAACGTGGGCCGACCACTTTGACCGCTTTGTGCATTATAAAGCTCACAATGGTCATTTGTTAAGGTTTTTTTTAATAACATGGTTAGGCTAGATTAGTATATTAACACGGTTAGGTTAAGTAGTATATTAGATAGTATTAGAATAGCAGATTTTTTATGGGGAGCCAATGACCATTGTTGGTACATAGCTTTATGTTTGCGATGCGGGGCCCCATGCACTGTAATGCCCGCGTTTCCGCAAGTCTTGTACTAGTGAGGTGTTGAGATCTCTAATTAAGAGCTACTGTGTCCTCGTGATCATGGAAGCAGGATTTTTATGGTAGGATATGAGTGATGGTTGTTTTAATTCTTTAATTGTTTATTTTTTTTTTGTCTATTTAAATTCTACCCATTTCGACTAACAAACTAATACACTAACATGCTCTGCAAAGGGATGGGATCCGAAGCCCCTTTGAGGGATAATAGAGGCTCTCCCATTCAACTCCTATTCCGACACGTCCTTGTCGTGCAGAGTGTTAACATGTGCCAGCCAAGCTACGATACACGGACTAGTTTGCAACTACTCGGGCGGATGGTGGCACATGGCAAATCGGAAAGGGGATTGTAAAGGAAAGTAATTGGGATGTTTCAATGCCTGGCGGGATAAAATAAATTAACACAGGGATACATTAACATTAAACAAGGTGCAAGAGACATTTTATTTATAAGAAAGGGAATTATTATTAAACAGTTTAAATATGCTCGTGGGGTTCATTTTTATGTTCCAGGAAACTTTTTTAACATGAAGTATAACGACAGTAGAGGAAAGATGGATCGATAACGAGTACTGTAAGTTAATGTTTATAATTAAAGTCAAAGGACTTGCGTGGAACAAATTGATGTGACATTCATAAGTTTTAAACATGACTTAATTCTTAACATTTAAGAAATCGCACGGCAAATGTTCGTGTTTAATTTAGTTTATTTTTTATTTTACTTTTTTAGGTAACCAGACATCAACTTTACCGCGAAGACTGACTTTATTCTGGCGGGGAAAATTTATAGTTCCTTCTCTCATGCCCGGTGTGCACCCGGATGCTTTTACCGTTGATTACGGATATCTACCAGGTGAGTAAATCTTGTGATTTAATTGACTGATATTTAACCCGGTTCGTCACTTTTCTCCCAGTAGGCTATTTGCGTCAAATCGAACGGTGCTTCGTGCTGTAAATGCGGCTCACTTTGTGAATATCGTACACAACTATAGAAACACGCCATCACGCAACTGCCACGAAAACAAGCACTAAAATAACCGAATTGTTGGGCCTAACGAACATGATGGTCCAGTGCACCACAATGGGAGGGTTTTTTTTGCTAGTGCTTTCTATTTCATGATGTTCTCGAACGTATACCACATAAACAATTACATCGTCAGGCAAGTACACTTTGGAGACCACGATTCGAAACACGCTCTAATGCTAATATTTTTTATGTATTTTCAGGTTGTAGTATAAGTCATGTATGGATGGATTCCTGTAGAAGTAAGTGGTCTAGCCTTTTGTGGTAACACGTATTCGCTAAATCAACTCAATAGACTGGACAATAACGGTGTCAGATTGTGAGAAAAGTAGCAATTAATTATATATTATGTAATGGTAGTAAAAAACTGATAAAACTGATTAAGGTAGTAAGCATAAACTTTATTAAGTTCCACTTCTGGAAATAATTTTAAACTAAATTGAAGTGTGATGCTTCGCATCGTGCTAATTCATTATCCTAACATACTTAACAAATCAGCATTTTTCAGTCAGTCACAGTCGACGCTTGTTACAACCTTTTCTGCATTTTTGGATTAACTGTCGCATAGTTCTTTAGTAAATTTTACTTTTATTTGCGACACTGACAGTTCGTTAACAGTTTCGTGTTTTCGGTAGCGGAAATATGACTTTTAATGTGAAGCTCTTATTACTTTTCAACATTCTTCAATCCATTAAAGTCATAAAAAGAGCATGTAAGACTTTTTTTTATAAAACTAGTGATTTTCCAATTTATTCAACTTCCACAGTAATGAAAACATTAGCAACTTAATTAAACTAGTTCATAAAATTATTTAATTCACAAAATATGTCTTCTTTGAAAACAAATCACTAAAATTTATATAAAAACTACTAAATCTATAATTCATATTATTTACAATATTTACAAAGTTTCAATTTTTTTCGCTCTTTCTTCTTTTTTGTAAATTTCCCTCGACTGACGCTTTTAATGACCCCGGTTCTTTGGGCAGCAGAACCAGCGTTACGGAGCTTCTTGCTAAAAAAATTTTCTAACTCTGCTATGTCCTGTATATTTCCAATTTCCTTAAATAATCGTAATATATTTACATTTGTCCTAAATTCTACCTTTGTTTTTTTACGTCCTACTCCTAGTCCACTCCACGAGCACTCCATTAAAAAAACTCTATTTAAAATTATGTACAGGGCTTCATGCATCCTTGGTATGCTTCCTACGGACTTAAGTTGTTTAAGAAGCCACGTTTTTATAAAAGAAAAACGCTCCGTCAACATCAAATCCGCCTCAAATTTGGCAAGCTCGTTTTTGTTACTAATTTTGGCAAAGACAAACCCATCTGCTTCATCCTCTTGCACTATAACTGCAACAGTATCCAAAGGCTGAATTGGATGTTGGCGTTGCATTGCTAAAAGTTCATCTAATTTCATATGTAAATCTGTTGTTAGATTTGTCAATATATGTATTTTCCTGTTATTTTCAACAGCCAGGCTTCTGCAATGACATTCCTGCTCGCATCCACATCCGGCAGTTGCCACACTCGAAGCGTTCATCGTAACCTGCAATGATAATATAAGTATATTCCACATTTCGTTTAGATGAAAGTTATGGGGTTATTTATTGATATAAAATGTGTTTTAGTTGATCTTACAGGTTACAAAGGCGAAGAATTTACGACGAATCTCGAACAAACAGTACAGAACAACAGCTGACGTTCTTCAAATAAGTAATGCAGCTTCAAATACAGCTGAAAAATGAAGGTTTATTAGTTGTACACCGATCTAAATTTTACGCATTTTGATCCTTTATTTAAATACTTACAGGTTATCAGCAAACATAAACAGTTTCTTCGTAAAAGTTTTCTACAGTTCTGAATTTTATTTTTACATGCACAAAAGCAACGCGGCTATCTTTCAATAAAAAGTTAACAAAAGAGTTTCGTTTTAATTTAATTTTGACAGCGGGTGTGGTGATGACTCGAGCAGGTTGGAACATAAAATTCTTTGGATGGGATTCAGTGCGATCCGTTACGTCACTGAGCGCCGGTTCATTTAAAGCTTCTTCTCTGAGGTCTGCTTATACCAACAAGCAGAGTTTAAGCAGAGAAGAAGCTGTGGCGGTTTCCATACAAACTCTCTCTGAGATTGTTGAAAGGGACGGTAGCTCGCGAGGGACCTGTGTGCTAAAACCCCATACAGAAAAAACAGCCTTGCTTGCAAGCGCCAATATGCCTGACGAGAAAGATTAGCTAGCTCGCTCTTGAGCGTACTGTTGTGCGCCAAGAGAGACTGCGAAGTTTGACCTCTTCTGTCTTTGTCTTGTACATGGGGCTCGTGCGCTTTACAGGGTTTGATAATTGAATCTGAGTTTAGAGTAGCTACATTTCTATTCTGCTGCCAAACAACTGGTTTTAAACGAGTGATGTTTTGAGATGCACATAATGAATTTACAGTGGTTCAAATCAAATTTTCCTAGTAATAGCTTCAACGTTGTTTCACTGCAGGAATTTATTTATTTCATTTTACCACAGTAAAACGTTGTAGCTATTTTAAACTTAATCGCAATCCCTGTATCTGCTGCTTGAAACACATTGATGGGAGGGAGACAAATCGCCTCACACTATGATAATGATCCGTGTACAATTCGCACACTGTCCTGCATTCCATTTCTTGTCTGGTTATCGCTATTGTCTAAAAAGATCGTTATTTTATGAATGAACAGATACATTTTGATCTCGAGTTACGCATTACTCGAGCTACGGAGATGATTATTAACGTGATTTTCAAAAATAACTGTAATTTACAAAAGTAATGGCATTGTAATAAAACATTTAAATGAAAAACAATCAAATTGAAGCTCAAAACATGCATTAATGTTATCAAGATAACATTATAATTTCCTCTCATGGTTAGATAAATTTTATTGCTAGTCATACTACAGCATAAAAATTACAACCAAAATAATTATTTTTATGCAATATGCTTTTAAGCTTATTTTTGTATTAAAAAAAATAGTGTGCAGTAAAAGTAAAAATAATTAATATCGTATGAACTGCATAACATGAATGCTCACTGTACTAGTTGGAGTGTACCCCACGCATACTATGGAAAATTCAACGGACGAAAAATCAGGAGCAGACAGTCAATGAAGCCTCAATATTGTTCTGCTTGTCATTCTCGTTGCGTGTTGTCGAGTCCAGTTACTTTAAAAGTGATTACTTAAAAGTGAAGTCTAATACTTTTGACAGTGAATATTAGGAATTATTAACATATAAAGGTAAGTTTAACATAATCTATCTTATTTTACATGTGGCGAATTTGAACAAATAATGAGTAAAAGTGTGAAAGAGTGTTGGTAGACTATTAAAAATATCCTGGACACTAAAGCTAAACATATATTTGAAGCATAATACCACCGATCATCAGCCCGCTATGTTTTCTGTATGTCAACGAATTAAAATTATATTATCAAGGAGGGTTTCATAGCTAACTGAAGCAAGTGATAATTTGGTGGGATCGAAGGATCAGTTTTCCATCGCTTTCAATACATGCTAAGTTTAACGCTTTCACTTAATACATTGAGAAAACTTCCAAATTCTTTTGTGGTTTAGCTGCAGTGACTATATACATAGAATAATGAACAAAGCAATGCAGTTGTCATGGAGTAGTTTGCATAACTGTCAATCGGGGTACTCTTCATTCTATAGTTTTATTGTGTATAATTCCAATACTGATTTCAGTTCTGAAAGGGAAAATTTAAAAAAAAGTACAGTATCTTGATAACGATTGGCTACACGAGTAACATTTACACTCTGTTTTATCGACGCCACGAGAAAAAAACGTGAGATTCGTGCGGACGGCAAAATGTTCAGAGCACTGAATCTTTGAAAAATTATTGTATTATATTTACCTAATGTATTTTCATATTTGGATTGATTAGGTAAATTATTATCCTACCGGAACCTGCCTTCAACATTCATCTGTTTGCAAGTGTTAGGAAAAGGTAATAACAGAACAATATCAATTATTAAAAAATGTAACACTATTTAAATTATTTATTTTCTAGGGTGAAAGTATGTCTTCCAAGACTAGTAACATATGGCAACATTTTGAAGACCAAGGCAATACGGCCAAATGTCGCTATTGTTCCAAGGCGATTTCATTTTCCAACAAATCTAGTTCGAATCTGAAGCGACATATGAGATCTATGCACCATACTATTCCGATCGAGGGAAATGCTCCTACAGCTACTACTTCTTCAATACAATCGACAGATAGGGACGAAACTACGTTGCCTGCTGCAGGCCCGTCAAAAAAGCAGGGAGATCTTTTACGTTTCTTTGACGCAAATAAGCCGCTAACTATTGCTCAAAAAAGTGAGTTAGATGAAGCCTTACTTGAAATGATTTGCGACGAATGTTTACCTTTTAACATCGTAGAAGGAGAAAAGTTTAAAAAATTCGTACGTATGTTAAATCCCAAGTATGAGGTTCCTTCTCGTAAAACCCTTTCAAATGGTTTGCTTGAAAGCAATTATCAGCGAGAATTGGCAAAACTTACAGATTATTTGAGCAAAATAACATCATTAGCACTAACTTCTGACGGGTGGACCAATTCCAATAATACCAGCTTTATGGCTGTTACAGTTCATTATATAAACGATTAATCAAATCTCTGCTCCAATTTATTAGAATGTAGAGTTTCCGAACAAACATACGGCTGATAATATTGCCATTTGTTTAAAAAATGTAGCAGAAAAATTTAAAATCCACGATAAAATTCAGGCAGTTGTTACAGACAATGCAGCAAACATGAAAGCTGGAGTAAGCCAGACTAAATTTACTCATCTGCCATGTTAAAATTCAGGCAGTTGTTACAGACAATGCAGCAAACATGAAAGCTGGAGTAAGCCAGACTAAATTTACTCATCTGCCATGTTTTGCGCATACTCTCAACCTGATCGTGCAAAATGCTGTGCAAAAGTCGATCTCAGACACTGTAAAAAAATAAAAACAATTGTGAGATTTAAAAAAAATTGCACCGCAACCCATAAATTAGCCGAAGCGCAACAGAAACTGGGTTTCATTGTTTTAAAATTGAAGCAGGATGTGTTGACAAGATGGAATTCGACATATGACATGATCAACCGATTTCATAAGAACAAGATTCCAATTTTGTCATGTTTGGATAGCATGAAATATAAACATGATTTATCT
Organism: Anopheles coluzzii; assembly: GCF_943734685.1. Classification (NCBI taxonomy): domain Eukaryota; kingdom Metazoa; phylum Arthropoda; class Insecta; order Diptera; family Culicidae; genus Anopheles; species Anopheles coluzzii. The sequence goes on along the minus strand of NC_064670.1, from coordinate 77,802,556 downwards.
ACCAAAGATTGGTTGGTGATAGAACAAAGCGTTAAAGTGCTACAAACGTTTGATCACGTTACTAAAGTAATTTCAGCAGAAAAATCGGTAACAATATCTAAAATGGGCCACACCACACCCGCTGTCAAAATTAAATTAAAACGAAACTCTTTTGTTAACTTTTTATTGAAAGATAGCCGCGTTGCTTTTGTGCATGTAAAAATAAAATTCAGAACTGTAGAAAACTTTTACGAAGAAACTGTTTATGTTTGCTGATAACCTGTAAGTATTTAAATAAAGGATCAAAATGCGTAAAATTTAGATCGGTGTACAACTAATAAACCTTCATTTTTCAGCTGTATTTGAAGCTGCATTACTTATTTGAAGAACGTCAGCTGTTGTTCTGTACTGTTTGTTCGAGATTCGTCGTAAATTCTTCGCCTTTGTAACCTGTAAGATCAACTAAAACACATTTTATATCAATAAATAACCCCATAACTTTCATCTAAACGAAATGTGGAATATACTTATATTATCATTGCAGGTTACGATGAACGCTTCGAGTGTGGCAACTGCCGGATGTGGATGCGAGCAGGAATGTCATTGCAGAAGCCTGGCTGTTGAAAATAACAGGAAAATACATATATTGACAAATCTTGTCCTTATGCGCCTCGATGTGACAATAGCGAATAAACGCTCTCTTGTATCCTGAACCTCAACCGAGTAAGACGCCTTTCTAAAGCTCATCCGAAGCCCCTGTGCCAGTGTTAGGGAACCGTATAATCTCCCTAAAGTGGTCTAACTGCTCGGTCGCTTATCGCTGTGCTCCGCGTTTTTCCAAAAATATTTAAGTGTATTTTCTAACGTACCCAGTTAATACTCGTTCAACTGACTACCAAACTGCTTCCTGTTACTGTTGCGCGTTAGTGTGTTATTTCATTGACCCACGACTGTGTATTAACGTTTTTAATCCGGGTTAACGGTGGTGTGATCAAAACCGCACATAATTTCGCGATGGCGGCTATCTGTTTCGCGTGTGCTGTGTCACTGGATGCTGCCGACTGTATCGTCGGCTGTGCGTACTGTGAGGCTACTTTTCACCGCGGTTGTTGCAGGCTGCCTTCCGAGCTGATTGATGCGGTTCTGACTCACATCGATCTGCACTGGAGCTGCACTGGGTGCACCAATATCCTGAAAAATCCGCGCTGCCGATCAGTCAAAGAGATCGGGGCTCAGGTCGGTTTTCAAGCTGCTCTCACCTCAACTGTTGCGGCTGTGGGGAAGCTTATTGAACCGATTATCGCCGAGGTGCGCAGTGGATTTACTCTACTGCAAAATGCACCCATACCTCAGCTTTGCAATACCGATCCTCGGCCCGTTGCGGGTAGAAAGCGGCGGCGTATCATCGAGGATTCTATGTCCCCTGATGTCAACAAAAACGTAAACATTCGTCAAAATAACATGTTTGCAGCGTCATCGCCAAGCGCGTACACTAACACTACAGTCGGCATCCCACCCTCGTCTACGCTACCGGAAGAACTCATGGGAACCGATTCGCTATCGTCACCGCTTCGAGCAGCGTTTCCCCAGCCGGCCACAGACAGAATATGGATCCGACTATCTCGCTTGTCCACTGCCGTCACCGTGGAGCAAGTGGTCGCTTCTGTGAAACGCCGTTTAGCCACCGATGACGTCCTAGCATACTGCTTGCTGAGGAAGGGAGTCAGTGTTGACAGCGTAAACTGGCTTTCTTTCAAAGTGAGAGTACCGGCCGCCCTTCGTGACGCAGCACTCGCCCCATCGTCCTGGCCTGTCGGTATTGGTGTACGTGAATTTGTACAATCCCGTCAACGAGAGCATGGACACTCATCTTCACCAATCACCATCAAACACCGTTCTCTCACACGCACACCTGTTGTCATCGATCGCCGATCGATGCCTCGCACACCAACATCCACTGTCTATCACGCACCGGCACACGCATCAACTTCACAGGCTCAAACACTAACATCACCACAATTGGGAGAACACACGCTGAACGACACTACTCATGGTCCTAATTCAACACTCATTGACGGCCCGCTTTTAATTCGCCGCACTTCCAACACCAACTTACAACAGACCACACTTGACCGTTTCTTTCACGAATAGACGAACCTCTGTTAAGTCTGCACAAACACCTACCTGTTATGTTCCTGCTGCTAATGCGCTTCGCACTGCCCGTTCCACTGCCTCTGTTTACTATCAAAACGTGCGGGGACTGCGCACGAAGGTCGATGAGTTTCGCCTGTCGGTGTTGGAATCCAATTTCGATGTAATAGTGCTTACGGAAACCTGGCTCGATCCTAGTCTACCTTCGGCTTTGCTGTTTGACGATAGCTTCCGAGTCTACCGATGCGATCGTAGTGTTGACAACAGTACATGTTCCCGCGGTGGAGGTGTGTTGATTGCGTGCTCTCAGTCTCTGACGTCACGGGAGCACACAACGGTGCATCCATCACTTGAGCTAGTGTGCGTTATAATACAACTAGGCAATTCCCGACTATTCATCATTGCTGCATACCTCCCGCCTAGACTTGCCGCAAATGCTGCCACGCTCCGTGAAATCGAAAATTGCATTCGCTCATTATGCTCAACTATGCATCCCGGAGACGGTTTACTCCTGTTAGGAGACTTCAACCAACCTCTCGTCTCCTGGTCAGCCGCTCAGCATGATCCGGATTTGCCATTTCTGCATTATGAGCCACGTACGCGATCGGCTCTCTCCGCTCTGTTTATGGACGAGATGCATCATAGCGGACTCTTCCAGATCAATGGTCATCTTAACACCAGCGGACGCGTCTTAGACCTTGTGTTTGCAAATAATGCTGTTGCTTCTGTTTGCCTTCCGCTTGAACTTTGCCTCACCCCGCTGTTAGCAATTGACACCTATCACCCGGCGCTTGAGTTGGCCATCCCGCTACCACGAGAGGAATCAGCCGTTCCTGCGCTAACATCACGCCTTGACTACGCGCGGACGGACTTTAACAGGCTCCTGCCGATGATCGCCTCGTTCGCGAATGTCTTCGATTGTTCCCATTACGCCACTCTTGACCTCGCTGTGAAAGATTTTGAGCGGTTCATGTTGCAAGCCCTGAATGAATGCACGCCGGTGAAACGACCTAAACGAGGCCCCCCTTGGGGTGACAGAACGCTGCGCAGGCTCAAAACGGCTAAAGCTGCCGCGTATCGCGATTATTTGTTGCGTAGGTGTCCCGCTGCATTGCGCAACTATAACACTGCGCACTCTCTCTATCGGCGCTATAACAGGTTCCGCTACCTGGGGCACGTACGGCGTACGGTTTTGCGCTGCCGCGGCAATTCACGTGTACTGTGGAACTTCGCAAACAATCGTCGGAAATCCTCTGGTTTTCCTAGCTCCGTCAGTTACAACGGGCGCAACGGCAACAATCCGTCTGCTGTATGTGATATTTTTGCCTCGCGCTTTGCCGCCACCTTCCTTCCAGCTGTAACTGATGAGAGGCAGATAGCCGACGCATTATCAAACGTACCGGTGGATGCTATGGCCCCAAACTTGCCGATCATCGATGAGTATTCAGTCTCGAAAGCGATTGACAGGCTGAAATCTTCGTTTGCTCCAGGGCCTGACGGGATCCCGGCTTCCACGCTTAAGCGTTGTGGCACCACCATCGCGCCTATCCTGGCCTCGATTTTTCGCGACTCGCTGCGTTCGGGCATCTATCCTGCCTGCTGGAAAACTTCGTGGCTTGTTCCAGTGCACAAAAAGGGGGACAAATCAAATGCATGTAATTACCGTGGCATTACATCGCTTTGTGCCTGCGCTAAGGTCTTCGAGCTCCTGGTGTACGAACCTCTCCTCGCAGCTGCCTCGAACTACATTAGCACAGCTCAACATGGATTTGTCCCTCAGCGTTCAACCACCACCAACCTGGTTGAGTTCGTTAGCCTCTGCCACAGGACCATCGATGCCGGCTCGCAGATCGACGCAGTCTACACGGACATCAAGGCTGCCTTCGATAGCGTTCCGCACGCCTTGCTGCTCGCAAAGCTCGAAACGCTTGGTCTGCCTGTGCAGCTGCTGGCCTGGATGCGCTCCTATCTTACTGGTCGCACATACTGCGTGAAGATGGGACCCCATACGTCGCGCCGTATCGATGCTTCTTCTGGGGTGCCGCAGGGGAGTAATCTTGGACCGCTGCTGTTTGTCATTTTCCTGAATGACGTAACACGGTTGCTCCCTCCTGACGGCCACCTACTGTATGCAGACGACGCGAAGCTGTTCCTGCCTATCCGCGACCGGTCAGACCAACTCCGCCTTCAAGCCACTCTAAGTGCCTTCCAGTCATGGTGCTCTTTGAATGGTCTTGAATTGTGCGTCGAGAAGTGTGTTGTCGTTACGTTTGCGAGAAAGCGGTGCCCCTTAGTGTATGACTATGCGTTAAATGGATCTACCATTGGTCGCAAAAGCTGTGTCACGGATCTAGGAGTGCTCCTTGACGAAAAGTTGAGCTTCCACGACCAGCTAGAGCACGTTGTCACTAAGGGTAACCAATTGATCGGCTTACTAAAACAAATAGCACGAGACATCACTGACCCGATTTGCATCAAGACGCTATACTGTGCTTTGGTGCGACCAGTGTTAGAATACGCTTCTGTAGTATGGTGGCCTACAGCTGTTCGTCCCCTAGCTCGTTTAGAGTCGATCCAGCGCAAATTCACGCGGTTCGCTTTGCGCTCCTGGAGTGTCCAACTTGACTATGAGGGACGCTGTGCGTTGCTTGGCATCGAGACGCTGAAGCAGCGGAACTGCAACGCTCAGAGGCTGTTTGTCGCGGGACTTCTTGACAATCGGATCGACTCGCCCGCGCTTCTTTCGAGGCTCAACATGTATGTCCCGCCGAGATCGCTCCGAGCTAGATCGCTACTTGACGTGGAGGAACGCCGCACTCGCTTTGGCTCCTCTGATCCGTTTATTCGTATGTGCCGTGAGTTTAATGTCATTTGTGATCGTCATCAACCTGACATGTCGCGCACCGCATTGTTGAATAGTATTCGTGTCGTGCGACCTTTTACATGTTAATTATGTTACTTAAGACTAAGCGTGACAAATGAATGACCGTAATGTGACTATGTTATAATGAATTAATGTAAATGAATTCGCTACAAGTGGGCCACTTGCGGTCCGTTGAATTTTAATAAATAAATAACAAATAACAAATAACAAATCTAACAACAGATTTACATATGAAATTAGATGAACTTTTAGCAATGCAACGCCAACATCCAATTCAGCCTTTGGATACTGTTGCAGTTATAGTGCAAGAGGATGAAGCAGATGGGTTTGTCTTTGCCAAAATTAGTAACAAAAACGAGCTTGCCAAATTTGAGGCGGATTTGATGTTGACGGAGCGTTTTTCTTTTATAAAAACGTGGCTTCTTAAACAACTTAAGTCCGTAGGAAGCATACCAAGGATGCATGAAGCCCTGTACATAATTTTAAATAGAGTTTTTTTAATGGAGTGCTCGTGGAGTGGACTAGGAGTAGGACGTAAAAAAACAAAGGTAGAATTTAGGACAAATGTAAATATATTACGATTATTTAAGGAAATTGGAAATATACAGGACATAGCAGAGTTAGAAAATTTTTTTAGCAAGAAGCTCCGTAACGCTGGTTCTGCTGCCCAAAGAACCGGGGTCATTAAAAGCGTCAGTCGAGGGAAATTTACAAAAAAGAAGAAAGAGCGAAAAAAAATTGAAACTTTGTAAATATTGTAAATAATATGAATTATAGATTTAGTAGTTTTAATATAAATTTTAGTGATTTGTTTTCAAAGAAGACATATTTTGTGAATTAAATAATTTTATGAACTAGTTTAATTAAGTTGCTAATGTTTTCATTACTGTGGAAGTTGAATAAATTGGAAAATCACTAGTTTTATAAAAAAAAGTCTTACATGCTCTTTTTATGACTTTAATGGATTGAAGAATGTTGAAATGTAATAAGAGCTTCACATTAAAAGTCATATTTCCGCTACCGAAAACACGAAACTGTTAACGAACTGTCAGTGTCGCAAATAAAAGTAAAATTTACTAAAGAACTATGCGACAGTTAATTCAAAAATGCAGAAAAGGTTGTAACAAGCGTCGACTGTGACTGACTGAAAAATGCTGACTTGTTAAGTATGTTAGGATAATTAATTAGCACGATGCGATGCATCACACTTCAATTTAGTTTAAAATTATTTCCAGAAGTGGAACTTAATAAAGTTTATGCTTACTACCTTAATCAGTTTTATCAGTTTTTTACTACCATTACATAATGTAAAATTAATTGCTACTTTTCTCAAAATCTGACACCGTTATTGTCCAGTCTATTGAGTTGATTTAGCGAATACGTGTTACCACAAAAGGCTAGACCACTTACTTCTACAGGAACCCATCCATACATGACTTATACTACAACCTGAAAATACATAAAACATATTTGCATTAGAGCGTGTTTCGAATCGTGGTCTCCAAAGTGTACTTGTCTGACGATATAATTGTTTATGTGGTATACGTTCGAGAACATCATGAAATAGAAAGCACTAGCAAAAAACAACCCTCCCATTGTGGTGCACTGAACGATCATGTTCTTTAGGCCCAACAATTCGGTTATTTTAGTGCTTGTTTTCGCGGCAGTTGCGTGATGGCGTGTTCCTATAGTACAATGAACTATCATGTTTTCAGCCAAATATTTGTGCACTATCTATTTTCGTTCAGCTAGCCTAACGAGCTTAGCAAGTCACTGGCAGTCGCAAAGCAGCTGCAGAGCAATAGAATGGAGTACGCGTGGTAATATGTGGATTGCGCACAAAAGTTTTCCGAATCTTGCTGATAAACATGATTCAACCGCAGCGCCACATCAATTCAATACAATCGTAGTTTGGGGTCCATTTGTTTGGGATCCATCTCCGCTTCGCGCTGCAACACGAAGCCCTGCGCACACGATACCTTTCGTGCTGGGCCCGGCCGGTTGATTGCTGCCCTGAGCATGCTCATCTTTCAGAGCAGATAAGCAGCGGGAAAAGACCGCTCCATCAATTAGCATCACCGGAACGGCATGGCGCAGGGCGGCAACCGCCGACAATTTGCCCGTATCCTTGTGGCCAAGTCACGAATGAGCTCAAGCATCTATCCCTCAACGTCGCCGTTCAGAAAATCGTGCGGGATCTCGATCAGGAACGAATCCAATACGCCCTTGTTCCACACGTCGAACTCCTGTGCCATTTCTTTCCGTGTCATGCCCAGCGCCAGCATCAGGTGACACGCTGCGCAGATCAGTTGAATATCACCGTACTCGATGCCGTTGTGTACCATTTTCACCAAGTCCCCGGCACCGCCTATGACAATATCTTCACAATACGGATCACCGTTAGATTTGGCGCATATAGCCTACTGGGAGAAAGGTCACATACGTTACAAACTATTCAATTAAAACAAAGGAACATGTCTTACATCCGCGGAAAATGCGTCCGAGTGTGGGAAGGGTGGTAGCGAGCCCCTTTTTCTGCATCCCTTCACAGCTGCGGAGGGTATCGACTATTGACTATCCCCGCCAGGAACAGTTATGTCTCAAAAATCACACCCTAAAATGAAACAATCATCGAAATTAAACACAAGCACACCTTACCTCAGCGTCGGCATCGTGCGTGAAGGCTAGAAATTTCATCCGGATTTATTCCATGCTCTAAGCATTTTTTTTTCGCTTCCACCACAACTAAACCATACTTCCGTGGTTGATTTTATGTTTATTCTACAAAACAAAACGTTTTTAATGATATATATCATATAATTTGCATAAAATACTTACAAAACCACCGCACACGCGAACACTTGTTGTTTACATTTTAGCTTTACTCTCATTTGACATATCAAAAAGAGGGGTGGGAGGGGAAAGAAGGTGATGAGATCGAAGCGGCACGAAATGACCGTTGCAAAAACCGCATGCTCAGAACGCTAAGTCCCAGAAGAGGGAGATCGAGCTACGAATGTGACAGAGAGGGCATGAGAAAATGAGAGAATTTGAGTGCCATTGCCCCACGCAAACAATGAGACCCCAAATTTTGAGTGATTCAGGCCGAGGGGTATGAGGAAGCTTGAGGAAGCAAGGAGAAGCGCGCTGCGATGAGAGTTCGCATTCTGTTTTACACGCGCGCTTCACTAACACCAATACAAATACCGTGCTTTGACGAGCCGTCTGTGAATGTGTGTGTGTCTTCTTTCAGCGAGCTCAACTTGGAGCTGCTCGTCACATCGTGTTGTCTCGCTTACACTACAGCATCGAACCATCGCTCCGTATGTCCCCCCCTCCTACGCGTGCAAAACCACCAGTACAGCGCGACGCTTTGCCGGAGATGGTTGTGCGTGCTTTGTTCAAAGTCCCGCGCGCAGTGTTTGTGCATTGATACGCATTTCGTTATAAGTCTCGTGCGCCGGTGTGTTTTGGTGAAGTGTGCAGTGAATAAACAGTGTGCACAGACGCACATGCAGTGCGTGGATCCACAGGTAAGAATTTGCTGAACAGAGTCAACGCAGATTGTCGACAAGTTTCCCGCAGCCTGGCTCGACCCGGTATGACGTCATTGGATTCTAAATGTGTACTTTAGTGTGTATTTTATGTTTCAATAAAGTGTTGAATGTAATAAAAAATGACAGTGTTTGTGTTTAGTTTTAGAATAAGTGCATGAAAGAAAACGAAAAACGAAAGAAACAACTATCTTTACATGTGTTGGTAGCATGGCTCGAAAGAACACATTGAGAACTGCAGAGCGCACCGTGCGTTACGGGTGGGGAGGGGGAGGGCTCGCGCGAGGGTGTAACTCATTCGTCGAAGAGACACTGTATTTCGACAGCGTCACTCAAATCACTCAAAAAATACACTCATTTTGCCGGACGGGTCGGGAGGGTCCCGTCCGGTAAAATGAGTGTATTTTTTGAGTGATTTGATTACCGTCCCCCGTTAGCAGTTACTCTTAGAGGAATGAGTTACACCCTCGCGCGAGCCATCCCCCTCACCACACCCGGAACGCACGGTGTGCTCTACCACGCAAACAATGAGACCCCAAATTTTGAGTGATTCAGGCCGACGGGTTTGAGGAAGCTTGAGGAGGCAAGGAGAAACGCGCGGCGATGAGAGTTCGCATTCTGTTTTACACGCGCGCTTCACTAACACCAATACAAATACCGTGCTTTGACGAGCCGTCTGTGCATGTGTGTGTCTTCTTTCCGCGAGCTCAACAATTTGGAGCTGCTCGTCACATCGTGTTGTCTCGCTTACACTACAGCATCGAACCATCGCGCTCCGTATGTCCCCCCTCCAACGCGTACAAAACCACCAGTACAGCGCGACGCTTTGCCGGAGATGGTTGTGCGCGATTTGTTCTAAGTCCCGCGCGTAGTGTTTGTGCGTTGATGCGCATTTCGTTATAAGTCTCGTGCGCCGGTGTGTTTTGGTGAAGTGTGAAGTGAATAAACAGTGTGCACAGACGCACATGCAGTGCGTGCATCGACAGGTAAGAATTTGCTGAACAGAGGCAACACAGATTGTCGACAAGTTTCCCGCAGCCTGGCTCGACCCGGTACTTTGTAGTATGACGCCATTCGTGAGTATGAAGGATTCTAAATGTGTTGTGAAAGTGTAATTTATGTTTCAATAAAGTGTATAATGTAACCAAAAATGACCGTGTTTGTGTTTGTTGTTAGAATAAGTGCGTATTTGCGATCGTGGCAATGCATGAAAGAAAACGAGAAACGAAAGAAACAAATATCTTTGGATGTGTTGGTAGCATAATTGGAAAGAACACAACACATTGAGAACTACAGAGCCCACCGTGCGTTCCGGGTGGGAAGGGAGAGGGCTCGCGCGAGGGTGTAACTCATTCCTCCAAGAGTAACTGCTAACGGAGGGCGGTACTCAAATCACTCAAAAAATACACTCATTTTGCCGGACGGGTACAGTTCTCAATGTGTTCCCGTTCGGCAAAATGAGTGTATTTTATGAGTGATTTGAGTGACGCTGTCGAAATACACCCGCTTGGCAAAGAGTAACTCATTTTGATGCCTCTCGCTACCCCTGGCCTTAGTTTTAAAGGAATCATCCCGCTTGGCAAAATGTCGCGCGACATGCATGCTTGAAATCGATGCTTGTTAACATTTTATTTCAAGCATCGTGAGTGTCCCAGCGAGAGCGCGTGAGTGGTTGTGTGAGTGTGTGTGGTTTGCGGATCTCATTTTGCCCCGTGTGCTTTTGCATTCTTCTCCCTCGCCCCCCTTCTCCCCCCCCCCCCGCCCTGTTCCTTTCTTTCTGTGCACATGTGCCGCTGTGCCCCATCGCGAGCACACGCAATTGTCAACGAAAAATTCTTAGAACGGTTGGCACGTATGGGTTTCAAGACGATGGAAAATTTTATTTGGTCTTCGTTTTTTGGACTGATTGGAGCAAAAAATTATTCTCGCACGCCTTGGAGCTTGGAGCTAGAAAAAAGTGAAAAAAAGGTAAATAAAATGATAGAATGACTTTGTGGCCGAATGAATTTTAAAACAACTAATTTTTAAACCATAGCCATATCAGCGATGGAAAACCAGGTTAGCGAAAATCCAGAGATAACACTGGCTTCACTCAATGGAAAAATTGACAAGGTGTTAGGAATGATGAATGAAATACAATTAGGAATGCAGGAGCACGAAAAAAAAATCTGGAAGCTGACAAATGCAATTGGAACAGTAAAATGCCAACTGGATTATCTTATAGATAATATCGTCGTCCCATCATCTCCGACCTCAAGCGCAGCGGCTGCAAACGCAGATTCTGGATCTGGAACAAAAATATCATCAGAAGAAGAATTTCGTAAATTCGAGGAAAAGCTGTCGACGGAAGTTCACTTTGAGGAAGTGAAGAATAGTTTAAATAAGGTTATAGTAGTTACCTTCTATAAACAACGGATTCATGAGGCGTTGTATATTTTGTTTTGCCCGGTGTTTTTAATGAATTGCAACAGGAGTGGAGAAGGAAGAAAAAATCAAAAAATAAGTTTTTGTGATAAAGTAAATCTTCCTACGGACGTGAACTTATCGATGCAATAACAATTAATGAATATATCAAAACAAAATTGAGAAATGCAACGTCCCATGCTGGTATAAAAAACACCAAACAAACAGTGGCACGCAAAACATTTACAAAACCTCTAAAAAAGTGATGTGATTAGTTAAAGATACAGCTAGATTAAAGCATAAAAGATAAATGAATTCTATTTTAATTGAATTAATAAGCTATAAATAGTGACAATGGTGCTGTGAACTTTTATATGAATTGGGACAAGCCTACAAAAATACCTAAATAAGATAATAGCAATCGAACTGTGAGATGAACTTTTTTCTGTGATGTTTTTGGTGTAAATATATGTTAGAAGTATAATAAGCATAATCATATAACTATTGAGAAATAAAATGGATTTTTTAATAAATGAATGGAAAGACAACAAATAAGAATTAATACTTGAGTAAAAAAGTTAGCCTGGCAACTCGTACGACGTAACTACATACCCGTCATGGGTTCAAGTCCCGAATAGACCGTGCCCCCATGCGTACGACTGACTATCCTGTTATGGTAACAATAAGTCACTGAAAGCCAAGCTCATTTCACTAGTGGGTACAGGCCTTGACCGACAGCGGTTGTTGTGCCAAAGAAGAAGAAGAAAAAAGTTTGTATGTTATGAAAGAAGATCAGTAAATGCTTTGATTATCTCTTCTTCTTCTTTGGCCCAACAACCGTTATCGGTCAAGGCCTGCCTGTACCACTTAGAACGGTTGAGGTAGAACGGTAGAACGGTAGAACGGCTTGAGTTTCAGTGACTTATTAGTTTCTATAACAAAATAGTCAGTGCTACGTATGGCGGCCCGCTCCATTTGGGGCTTTAACCCATAACGGGCATATTGTTAAGTCGTACGTGTTGACGACTGTACTACGAGATCGGCCTAATTTAATTACACTAAGATAAAAAGCTACAATTAACTATAACTTATTAGAATTCATTGAACAGTAGTGACTATTTTAGTTTCTATTTATATGAATTTAAAATGGGCAAGACAAACTATTTTGTTAGTGTTATAGCTTCCTAAACAATAAGTAACATATCAAATGATGATGAAGATTGCCCACCTCTTTCCCATGCATAGATTTGAGCAGGAAACGAAAACATATTGAATGAAAAAGCGAGTGGGTGATCAAATCTATTTGAAGAGCCCACATTCACGCGCGCGCAGCTCAAATCTATGCATAACCTTTTTAACTACAAACTACGTAAATCATCATCATTTGATATAGCTATTTAAAAATGAGTTACTAATAAACATTCAAGTAAAATAATACTAACATAAACTACTGCATGCATTCTAATCTAAACGATTCTAATTATACGAATGTAGTCCAACCCATGCTCCATCTGCCTAGAAACAAAAAATAAAATTAGTCATGTTAAAATAACCTTAAATAATACTGCAACTTACCCGAGCCACAGAAAATTAGGAGCCAAATACCTTCTCTAAAATAAAAATAAAATCATATTATTGTCAATAAATACAACTATGCTTTTGGAAAAGTGTGGAGGAGAGGAAAAAATCCTATTGTATCGGATGGAATGGTGGTTAGAATTGAGTTGCTGAAAAGGGATTGGGATGGTAAATGTATGGCCACTAATTTACATTTTATGTTTTGATGCGGTAGTTCTACCCGTTGGCGAGGAGTGTTATTTTTTACTTTGTAAATGTGTAAACTAGTGGACGATAATTCGATTTCTGAAATATGGTCCTTTGCAGAAAGCTTGAACATCTCCTCTTTAGACTCATACTGCATACCAACGACAACAAAAGAAGAATGTGTCTCCTTAGCTTCCACAAACTGGCAAATATAATTTGTGTCACTAAGAAACCATTGGTTTCTAAAATTGGCTTTTAGGCTAAAGTCGGCTCTAACTTGCAAGCCAATACCATTAGGCATCAACTGCGGATAAGTTGGAGCGGGAATGTTTTTAGCTCTTTTTATATGTTGAAATTCCTTGCATCTTGTTATAACCTGTTCCATACATCTGTTGCCTGACTTACAACTAACTTTTAAAATCTGTAAATGATTTTCAAAATCATATGCGGATATATCATCTACCGCTCCAAAATTATCTACATCATTATCAATATGTATAAGGCCATGTACATTAGTAGTTAAATTAGTTCTACCATAAAAATCTGCAAAAATTTTTACGTAAATATACATTAATCTTTTAGCAAGCGGCCAAAGAGGTTTGTGATGATTAGAGGAAAATATAGTCATAGAACAAAAATAAAGCAAATAATGACTAAATGCCTCCTCCCACATAAAATCTCTATACACAATAATACTAACGTAATGTAAAAATGTACGGAACTCTGTCGCCTTCCAAAATTTTATAAATTTAACGTGCCGCAATCTCCTATTGAACTCTACTGGAAGCTGTGTTGCTATTAAAAAATTTGAAACTGTTTCTATGTGTGCCTCTGTCCATTTGGGGAATTTGGGAAATTTGTGCTCAACAAATCCTGTAGCTAATTTTTTTGAAATGCCCAAATCTGATTGATGCATGCGTTCTGCTATGAATATATGATCTACAATGTTAAAACCCACCACATCTTCCAAAGGTGACTTCCAACTTTTGTGATGTTCCTTATCCGTCCTGCCTTTAAAGCTTTCCTCAGTCCGCAATTCAGCATCCACATCATCAAAAATGACTTTTTTCCCTTCGTGTACTCCCACGCATGTACATTTATGACAGCTGTGTTTGCCAACGTAGCTTATGGTGGCTGAAATGTGAAAAAACGGTTTTAAAATTTGTTCGTTGCTTTTTTATAGTACATTTATTACTACAATAACCTTTGGCAAAGCAGCGGGTGGGTAAATCAGCGATAAATATGTGAAGTTTAACGCCCACCGTCTTGTCGCCGAACCGCAAGCCGCTTGATTGAAGCTTGTTTACTTCATCAACGAGAGGCCGCAAAAATTCTTCCACGTGATCCGGTTTTGTGAATCCACAAAATACACCGGCATGCATCACCGGTGCATCTGGTAGTTCCTCTACCTTAAATAGAATCGGCCATAACTGCCTTGCCGAACTCTTGTAAAGGGGTAATCCATCGATGAAAACCTGCAAAGAAAAAAGATCAACATGCGGGATAATCTCCCTATAAAAGATATTAGTATATTGCAAATTATATTATCTAATAAGCTTTATAAAACTTTAGCAAACGTGCACTCACCCAAAATGTTCTCTTATCACGGTCTCTATGCCCTGATACCAAAACTGCCCACCCAAGATTGGTTGGATTTCCATCCCGACCTTGGTGGACGTTTTTAAGAGGGTTCGAGCGTCAGCAGGAAGGCAGAGCTTCAGCTTTCTTCGCAACAGACCCAGAATCATGTTGACCGTAGATCGGGACAGATTTTTCGTTACGGCAACATAACGAAGTCCTTCCTGCAACGATATGTTGTCAAAAAATTGGTAGTTTGTGTCTCTTTCCATGTACACATCTTCCTCGTCTTCCTGCCAATCATTTTCCTCCTGTAAATCGAATTCGGCTTCCCGTTCCATGTCACCATAGCCACCATCGCCGTCAGACACACATAGCTCCGCTCCGGCGTTAGATTCATCAACTGTTAAGATATGTACACGGTTCACATTTGTTAGCTTTAACAACTTTAGCAGCTATGTATTCACATTTGCTTACCATTCATGATGCGATTCGGCTCCTGTCCTGCCGTTACTCCGCTTGGACCCGGAAGATTCGGTTGGTGCTGCTCCGCTTGCCATTCGCGTTCCAACTGCTCCAAATACTGTTGGCGTTTTTTCGAAAGACTGCCATCCATTCGCATTTTTTTTTATGCCATTTTTACACGGCTTCACGATAAATTCATCTATCACCGTTATATTAACAAACCAAACACAATTATGAATAGGAACGACACTTTTCTCAACTAAGCTTCTTTTGGTGTGGAAACTTACCGGCGATATGGTTCACAACACTATCCACGGCAATCAAACACTTTTACACCGGCACTTACACGTTTTGCACACAGTAATCACAGCACAACTTTATTTAACACTTAAATACCACAATCACAGCTAAATATATTGAAAATATACACGAAAACAAGTTAAATTTCGTCAGCTTCTTTGATAAAACAAACCAAGCCAAACCAAGCCAAGCCAAGCCAGCTCACTTTGTTTTTGTACCTGTGAAGTATCAAATGTTGAACTCTCAAAGTGTGAGCGAGAAAGAACAACATTGTGGAACTGTCACTATGGGAGAGCTCGAATCAAATGTCATAATTTTTTGTGCAGAATATATTATAACGAATAATTGTCACAATAAAATGACCAAGCTAAAGACCATTATGCTTGAAATATTATGCATATTTGAATAATCCTCAATTAAGTATTCAATTTATAGTATTTCATAAATCATATATTTGTATATAAAACTATGTTATTTTCCTACTCTTGAATGTCTATAATGTCTTCCGTCCATAGTGCCTCTGCCTAGAGCGGGATGTTGGTGGCGAATGGAAAATTGCGAGTGTGGGTCTCACGCTCAGAGCAAAAATCAGCAATCATGGCAACTGTGGGAGCGTACAGGAATGGGGGTGGGGGATCGCGAGAGCTGTATCTCATGCACACAGCGAAATTTTGGTTAACACCTCGATGGTGGGAGCGTTTAGGCATGGGATGGGGTGGTGGAGTGCGAGTGTGTTGCATGACTGCTTCAACACTAGGGCCAGGGGTGGCGAGAGGCATCAAAATGAGTTACTCTTTGCCAAGCGGGATGCGACACACTCGCACTCCACTACCCCATCCCATGGAAAAACGCACCCACCATCGAGGTGTTGACCAAAATTTCGCTGTGTGCATGAGACACACACTCGCACTCCTCCAGCCCTGCACAGCTGAACGCTCCCACCGTTGCGAAGATGCGAGAATTTTTGCTCTGAGCGTGAGACCCTGATGCGCAAGAGATGACAGTATGTGTAAAGACGATCATTATTCGATACGGTCAAAATGCGTGAATTGTCGTTTCATTTATCTGGTAATGATGTTTTCACTTCATTAAAATTTTAAACATTAACAACTAGGCTGATAACAATATTTGAAATGTAAATCAGAATAAAATCAATTCATGATCAGCTGTCAAATCGGCATAGTCAGACGTGTTTACGTATAGCTCCGTGATTTATTTTCCGTATTTCGGTTATTTTAACAAACAATCAGTTTTCTATAAGTAAAAAAGTTGTGTAGTGAGCTTGCCCGCAACGTATTATACATACTTTTAGCAATTGTGCTAGTTCTTCTTCAATTGCTCGTCGGTCGCATCACCCGCGTAGTGCGTCTATTAACCGGTCAAGGCATCGACCTGTGAATTCCTTTTCAAAATGGAGCATACCTGCAACTCTTGCGCAACCGAGATCACCGAAGACCTGATTAGCTGTTATATTTGCAACTCACCGTTCCACATCCGCTGTTCGCGCATTCCTGAGAATGCACTGAAGCTAACCAACGAATACCAACAACTCCACTGGTGCTGCCTAGCGTGCAACAATGTGATTATTAATCCTCGCACTAAATACATCAAACAAGCTTTGGCCCAGTCGAGCATACAAACAACAATGGATGCCGTCGCCAATAGTCTCAAATCTGCACTTGAACCTCTAGCAAAAGAAATTCGTACTGGTCTATCGCAGCTTAATGAATCGCAGAAGAGAACACCACTGAGCAGTCACCCTCCTGCCAAATTGCGCAGAGTTTTACCAGCGAAGAGATTATTCTCCGAGTTGGTCAGTGCTACAAACACTTCACCTGCTATCTCGCTTGTCGCCAAAAGAACAACAAACATCAATAACAACAATATCAACAATAACATAGCCGTACCGTCACTAGCTGAGCACAACAATATTAACATCACAAATAACATCACTTCTCGCCAGCCAATTGCTATTTATGGCACGGATAACGATTCTCCAAACCTTCCAACCGTTCAAAACCGCTTTGTACCCAAAATGTGGCTTCATTTAGCTAACATTGCTCCTGGCACTTCCTGTGAACAAGTCGTGGAATCTGTGAAACGACGGCTGGCCACAACCGACGTCATTGCATTTAGCTTGATGGGCAAAAATTTCGACACTACTTTGGCTAGACCGATGTCGTTTAAGGTTCGCATCCCGGCTCACCTTCGTGAAACTGCGTTATCGTCCTCGGTTTGGCCTTCTAATCTACGTGTACGTGAATTTATACTACGTGATAACCGTCCAGCATCATCCCATCCTTTGGCTTGTCTCACACCGATGAATGCACATGAAACCCCACTTCAAAGCATCAATGCAGTGCCTATCGATAATATTCCGAAACCGGCAGAGCAAACCATCAATGAAAAGCCAAATAGTTCATCACCTAGTAATGTACAACCAATAGTGCACAATATGGAGCATTCACCTATCCCAGCTGATCGTACGGCTCAAAACAATGACGTTCATCACGAACACAGCTCATGAAGCTTACGCACACAAGAAGCATCAGCCAGTCGCTATTCGCACACTAACACTTCATGTAATGACCACGCACGCACTAACACAGCAACTCACTTGAAAATGTTTTCAGTTCGCGATATTAAAAACATTTCACATGCCAAACCGACTGACACTGCTTTGAAACCATGTGATATACATTTTCACTACCAAAATGTTAGAGGACTACGTACCAAACTCACAGAATTTGGATTGAACACATTGGACGCTAAATATCAGATAATAATACTCACCGAAACCTGGCTTGACAATTCAATTCCATCATCGCTACTGTTTGACCCGGGCTATTCGGTGTATAGATGTGATCGTAGCTTGTCTAATAGTTTGCATACTCGTGGTGGTGGCGCACTGATCGCATGCTCATCCTTATTGAACACCCGTGAACTCACTCTACCTCGTAACTCACTTGAGCAAGTGTGGGTTATCGTTCGCCTATCATCTTGCACGATATTCATCGGGACTGTTTACATTCCTCCTAATCGAGCTAACGACACAGATACTCTTACATCTGTGATTGAAAGTGTAAGTGCAATAGTAAACCATGCAAAAACTAATGATCTAATATTTTTGTTTGGAGATTTTAATTTTTCGGCAGTATCGTGGTCACTAGCACAACAAACATTTGGTCACTCATCATCGTTCGCGCACTATGTGGCAAATTCATCATCTTCGGTCAGATCCCGGTTTTTGGATGAAATTAACGCTAGCGATCTTTATCAAATAAGCTGTATCAAAAACTCGCTTAACCGGCAGCTCGACTTAGTATTCGCAAATTTTATTGCCGCAACTTACTGCATCGATTTGCACCCCTGCCCAACACCACTAGTCTCTCCTGACCTGTACCATCCAGCCATCGATTTAACGGTTCGAATTCCAAGCACAATGCCTAATCCTACACTGACGCAAGCAAGTAGACCTAGGATGAATTTTTATAAAACCAATTTTACTCGGCTTGATGAGCTCATAACTAATTTTAATAGCCAGTTCAGAATTAGCCAGTTTAATTCTGTTGATGAAGCTTTATCGATATTTATACGCTTTCTTTTATCCTCGTTTGATTCGTGTGTACCAATTATCACACCAAAGAGCGGCCCTGCTTGGTCTGACCGCC
Organism: Anopheles coluzzii; assembly: GCF_943734685.1. NCBI lineage: Eukaryota > Metazoa > Arthropoda > Insecta > Diptera > Culicidae > Anopheles > Anopheles coluzzii. The sequence continues at coordinate 77,783,807 of NC_064670.1, read as the reverse complement.
ACCTAAAAAAACTTAAAAGAGCTAAGGAAGCTGCTTTTTAAAAATTTACGAAGTACCGATCACCTGTTAACAAAAGCATATTAAATGAAACAACTCGCTTGTACCGTAGTTACAATAAAATACGCTACGGTGGCTACTTGTCTCGGTTGGAGAAGAATTTTATCAAAAGGCCCAAAGCTCTCTGGAGTTTTCGTAAGAAACACAATAGTACAAATGTGACACCTAAATCGATTTACCACAATGACCGAGCTGGTTCAACTGCTTCAGATATGTGTGATATATTTGCGTGTAGATTCGAGGAGGCATACACAATCTCAACTACTGACGACAATATTATCACCAACGCTTTAATTAATACTCCTAATGATGTCATCGACCTTAATTTAACTAATATATCGCAAGAATCTGTTCTAAATGTGCTCAAAGCAGTCAAGCCCAAAGCTAGTCCCGGCCCAGATGGTATTCCTGCCATCATTCTCAGCCGATGCTGTGAGTCCATTGCGCCGATCTTCACCAAAATTTTTAATTTTTCGCTGCAACAACGAGAATTCCCCTCTATTTGGAAGAGTTCATGGATAGTCCCCATATTTAAAAAAGGTGTCAAGGAAGATGCAGCCAACTATAGAGGCATAACATCACTCAGTGCTGGAGCCAAAGTTTTTGAGAAAGTGATCCAAACAAGTTTACTCACGGCTTCATATCACTATATTAGCCCTCAACAACACGGTTTCGTTCCAAAGCGGTCGACGATTACTAACCTTGTTGACTTTACATCACAATGTCTCCGTAACATGGATAGCAGGATTCAAACAGATGCAGTTTATATGGATTTAAAGGCTGCTTTTGATAGCATCGATCACAACATCCTTTTAGCCAAGATGAACAAGTTGGGACTTGGGCGAAATTTAATATGCTGGTTAGAATCGTACCTTGTCAATCGATCGTATGCTGTATCTTTCTCACGGTGCCATTCAAGGTCTTTCATTGCATCATCTGGTGTGCCACAAGGTAGCAACCTGGGTCCACTACTGTTTGTACTGTTCATCAACGACCTATCGTATGTAGTACCAGCAGCGAATCATTTAATGTATGCAGATGACATTAAAATCTACATGACGATAAAAAATGACACAGACCACTCCGAGCTACAACAATACCTTCTCGATTTTCACCAATGGTGCAATCGAAACCGCCTGAGCCTCTGCATTGAAAAATGCCGAGTCATTTCATTCACACGCGCACGAGAAATTAAGAATACCAGCTACACAGTTAACGGTTTACCAATAGAACGCACTAATACTATGAAGGATCTCGGAGTCATACTTGATTCAAAGCTGTCATTTGACCAGCAAACAGAGGAGGTGATTACCCGAGGTAATCAATTGATTGGCATGTTGTTTCGGATAACAAGAGATTTCAAAGACCCAGTCTGCATCAAAGCGTTATACTGTGGTATTATCCGCCCGGTACTCGAATACGCCTGTGTCGTCTGGAAGCCCTCAACCCAAAGACTTTCTGAGAGAATGGAATCGATACAGCGTCGCTTATCCCGATACGCAACACGCTTGTTACCTTGGCCACCTGGCAGTCAGTTACCACCTTATGAATCGCGACTTCTGCTCCTCGGACTGCAACCGCTCCACATCCGACGCCGTACCGCACAACAACTATTTGTGGCTGGTTTACTGCAAAATAACATCGACTGTCCTTCCCTACTCCAGCAGTTAAACTTTTACGCGCCTGCTGTTCAGCTTCGCTCTCGTCCGTTACTTGCCCTGAACCGTAGTCGAACTGGATATGGATCTAGAGACCCCCTCAACTCCATGATTAGGGTGTTTAACGAAGTTCGTCATTTGTTTGATTTTGGAACCTCAGTGCAATCCTTTAAAAACTGCCTTAGAAGCGAATTATTAAGATGATCTTACTACTTATTTTAATCTAATATTAGACTTAAGAACATTCACACGGATTCATTGTTATCCATTGAACGAGTAATAAACAAATTAAACAATTAAAATTTGAAGTAAAATAAATTCCATTATACTCTATTTTGTCCATATAATCAACACTTGTACATAGTGCCATTTACTTTGTGTTCTTCACTCTCGCGCTGTGTTGTGATCGTTCGAAACTCATCGCCAGAACGAATGCAAATTTCATATGGGAAGGATTGGTGGCGGTAGATGCGAAAATTATTAAATGTGAATAGAAAAGTGGTTAAGTTAATCGTGAAAGATGTCAACGTAGGCGTAAATGCAGTATGTTTTGTTACATGATCTACGGGTAAGTGCATGCATAAGAAGAAGAATCTTCCAAATGATGTTTGTGTTCAAACAATCGTACTGCTTTCAATGTTTGTTTATTCTTCTATTATTTTCCATCACACCTAGCTATTTCATTACCAAAGCTCTTGATAACAGATCAAAGCAGGTGAATCGGGCTTACAGGATCGCCGTTTAAATTCAAATATCTTCGTGATCGGTAAGTTTTAAATAGTCCTAGTTATGTTCACCATTCTAATGCTCGATTTATCTTTCATTCCTCAGGCAAACGCATCAAATAGCAAGTGTTTTTCCTTCCAACAGCACGCGCTATGGGTGGAGAAAGCAGCCAACGATTTGATCGCCAGTACGCGCCATCAAGAATTGAAATCTTCCCGAATAGCTTTGTGAATAAAAAACTGCACACTTACTGTCCGAATTTCCTGGAATTTTTTGGTCGGACTACGCTCGCGGCAACGGTGTGTCCGTTGAAGAGAAGGAAAGAAAGGGTGGGAGCGAGGATTAACCAAAAACGCGGCATTGAGAATGAGGGGAGGTGCGCTCAGCGCTCACGCTGGGACACTCACGATGCTTGAAATAAAATGTTAACAAGCATCGATTTCAAGCATGCATATCGCGCGACATTTTGCCAAGCGGGAAGCATCGATTTCAAGCATGCATGTCGCGCGACATTTTGCCAAGCGGGTAGTGGAGTGCGAGTGTGTCGCATGATTCTTTTAAAACTACCCAACCGGCATTATCGCACGATTTTTATGTGTATGTATCATTTTTGTCTTTCTAACATTCAGAAAAATTTTCATTCTGTCTTGCTCTTCTGGGTGTTGGTCACTTTTTGCTCGCAACTTGGCTGTGTCACATCAACCATCCTCATGTTTCATATGGCTCTTCTCTTTCCATCGTTAAAGAGAAACTCTTGTGTCTCGCTTTTCTGGGACTTTTCCAATTTCGCTTGCTACACCAAGCGTTCACGCAAGCGATCTTCTCTCGTCCGCTCTTTGTATCATTGTACAGGTACTCCCCGATATACGCTATTAATGCGGACCGGAGGCATTAGCGTATCTCGAATATTAGCAAATGTCGAGTTTTCAGTCAAATTATAGCTAATTTTCATATAATTTTGCATGAAGTGGTAGGTTTTAGCCGCTAAATTAGTTATTTGATATGATTTCATCTGAATATTACAATTGTACACATTTTGAAATGGTTTTTAATATTCGACCAAAAGGGAATTTATTTTGAAATTAATATTCGATGTGTCAAATTTCAAAGAACTTTCAAATTTAGACAAAAAGCGTACAGCTAAATCGCGTATATCGAGTATGGCGTATATCGGGGAATACCTGTATAGCCACCAGAGGAAGGCGCTGCTTCGCGTTCATATGAAAAAGTGGTAGTGTAAAATCAAGTTTGTAAGCAGAAGGACGCGTCGATGCGTGCTCGTTTTTTCTCTCGTGAAACCAGTACAGAAAAAAACTATTTGGTAAATACAGCTTTTAATAAAGGATTATATCAATCTGTATCAAATTGAATGGTATTAATAATTGGTGATATCAAATCTATTTCGTTTTCTATAGCAAATCGTAACAGACGCACAAACGGAAGTGAGCACGGACCACGATAGAAATAATAAATTGGTTGGTAAGTATTATGCTTCGCGTTAAATGAAACAGCGGTTTTCAAAATAGATAATATTTCCCTCTTTCACCAGCAGTGCCAAAAACAAAAGGACAGGAGAGGTAGGAACGACCATTCAACGCGTTAGCGCCAGACGAAGGAGAAGCGGCAGGAAGGCAGGAACGATCCTTCAACGTGCTAGCGCCTGGTAGAGGAGAGGCGGCAGGAAGGTAGGGACGATTATCCAGCACGCTAGCGCAGCATCTGGGAACAGCGAGGGGGAGGCAAGCAGGAAGAATTTTTAACGCGTGCACACCATTCGACGAAGACAACGCTGGATGAAAGGAAGAACGAGGAGAGAAGGCAGGCAAGACGGGTACGTGTGTATCCTGCAACGGGTTTTCGGCAGTGTGAAATGTGAGTATTGAAAAGTGTATGTGTGAGTAGAGGTAAAGAGGTAAAATAAAGAGCGAATGTGTGGAATGGGAAAATGAAAGAGAGTCTGTGTTTGTTTTGGGAGAGAGGAGAGAATGAAAGAAATTGAACAATAATGTAGCATACAGAAACCACATGTATGATACACGCTGTCGCACCGTTGCAGAAACGTGCTCTTTAGTGCTGCTAATGAGCACGATTTGAGAATGTTTTGAGCCCGTTTTTTCTCATACAAAATTGTAAAATGTCGCGCGATAATGTCGGTTGGGTAAGGCCAGGGGTAGCGAGAGGCATCAAAATGAGTTACTCTTTGCCAAGCGGGGATGCTATCAATGTCGCATGGTGGAGAGGATAAGTGTACGCATTTCCAATATGCCCGTCCTGAGTTCAATTCTTGATGTGGTTTTTTTTTCTTAAATGTAAAACTTTTATTTTGCTTTAAATTTAAAGAGATGGTATATTTGCTCGATAATGAGTATAACAACATTACACAAAACACAAAAAATAACAAATATAACTATTTGATGTTAGAATTTTCGAAGCTCTGAATACATTATTTTGAAAATGGTCAAATTTTCATAACATTAAAATAAGATATTCTTTAAATATAAAATATATATTATTGTATTGTAAAGGCAATAAGATAGGCATGAGAATAGAGTTACATCTAATACAATAGTATGTGAAAATATCTAAGCACACAATCTATTTTGATGTTGTAGAATAAACCAATATCTGTTACGCCATATGTCAAAAAACTGAATAAAAATTAATAATGATATAATTATTGTAACTAATGTTAATATTATTATTATAAATATTATTAATTTTTATGATTCATTCATCAAGTCTAGGCTGGCTATATTGTACTGCAATATATTTCGTGATGTATTGATCTCTACTCAAAATCCATTGTTTTTAAGATAAGGGGAAATTTCATCTATAAGTGCATTTTTTCACACAGCACAAAATTTGCCCATTTTAACTAATTATAGCAAAGCGCACTTATTACGCACAAGGAACTAGCGTAAGCGTATGTGTACACGAAAGAAAGTAACGTAGGCACGTAGGACACGAAAGCGGAAGAAAGAAGAAAGAACGGATGAAGATATTAGGCTGTGTACGCATCGTGGATGCTTTGCTGATAAATTTTGGCGCAGAGCATAGTGCGGTACTGTTCTTGCATTAGGGATTTTTTGTATCTATCACTTGGTATAGACTCATAAGCTATGGCAGAAAAGGATATGATCCAGAAGAGAGAGCGCAGTCGCGAACAATATTTAGGAGTGAAACCACGTTCACAAATATCAGTTAACCTACTCGCAAAAAGTGTTGTTTTACAACTAGAAAGCAACAAAATATAAAGTAGGACGCTTTCATTCTGTACTTTGCCCGATTCATACTTCTCAAGGCTCGAATAGAAATGACAGTGCCCAATTGAGAGTTTATATCGCCCGAAAAAAGTATTTAGCGGAACTTGGGGCAAGTGTGCCACCTTAAGCATTTCAAGTTATAACTCACTAAAACGTGTTTTTCAAAAGCCGATTTAAATCTCATAACCATTTTACATCTATTTCCTCACTTATAACTGAGTTTCGCTTGAAAAAATTGCAAACAAAACAGTTTTTGAAGCGTTTTAAAAAGGGTCCAAAAAGACGTTGTTTTTTGGGCTATGGGGCAAGAGTGCCACTCGTATGGGGCAAGACGGCCACCTGGTTAAAATAACCGTATTTCTTAGATAATTGGAAATTATTACGTTTGTACCACTAGTGTATGTATTCCTACATGTATTTAGTCACAAATGAACCCCTTTTGACCACCAACTATACCACAATATGGTTTGTTACCTTTCTGTTTTTCTGGCGTAGAATCCGCTCACAATAGCGCACCATTCCGCAGCACGCTACAACAATGTTTACATTTTTGACAGCTCGCGCCTATGAAAGATGGTGGCACATTTGCCCCAAACAGAGATGGCACACTTGCCCCAAAAGTGTAACTTTTTTGAAATTGAATTTTTCAATGACAAAAAGAAAGTTTTTTTCAACTAACCCCACAAAAAATTTCACGTTTTCTCAGCTATATGGTGGTGTAAATATTTTCTCGGTTGATTGTTCGCATGATTTTTGAGAGCTTATTTGGTTGGATTAAAAAATTATAATATTCTGCTCAATTTTGAAACTTAATATAAATCAGTTCAAAACAATGGGAAATGTCGGTTGATCTATATGAAATTAGGCTCAGAATACCTAGTCATTGGAAAGCAACCAATTGTATACACAATTGATCATTAAACTAAAGTTTTTAAGGAAAAATGCTTGGTGGCACTCTTGCCCCGTATGGCACACTTGCCCCAAATTCCGCTACGGCGACCGATAACGCTTTGACGATGCCGGATTGGCTAGGTAAACTCTGTATATTTTGTGCCAGCATAGAAACTCCAAATCTGTACACCGGCATACAAAACCGTGTAATAAGGGTAAATATTTTTTATTCTAATTCAGTTCTACTTCAAACGGCGTAAATTACTATCGTGTCAGTTGTTTCGTGAACAGTGTTTCTTATAAAAAAATATACAAAGTCACTGTAAGTGTAGACCGAAACAGGAACAACATGGCGAACCGTAATCGTTCTCGTAAAAGTGGTGCTTTCTATCGCAAGGCGGCAAATAATATGAAAATGAAAGTCAACAAAAAGGATAAAATGGAGGCTGGATCGAGTCGTCAAAGTAAGTTAAAGAAACCCTTATGTTTTACAATAAGAAAAAAACCTAATGAAAACTAGCATAAGTTATGTTTTATTAAAAACTCTTTTTCCATGTTTTTCAGAACAACATGACGTACCTGCCAACTCACGCACTACTACAGAACCTCATGAAGAAGAAATGCAGCAAGTGCATTTCCCAGCAAAGCAACATGACGTACCTGCCTCATGCACTACTACAAAACCTGATGAAGAAGAAATGCAGCAAGTGGTAACAGAGGAGTTACCAGAACTGTCTGACTTTACCAACGCAGACGAAAGTTTCTCTGACACTAGCGATGTGGAAGACGACAGTGTTCGCAACATAGATACTATGTCAATCGAAGATGGCCTTCGATTTTGGGCGTTGTCGAGCAATGCACCGCATAGTTCCGACAATATGGTTTTAAAATTGTTTAAAAAGCAAACGTTAAAGTTCCGTCAACTGCAAAAACTTTGTTGAGGACGAAACGTAATCTATCGTCGGAAATAAAAGAGATTTTCGGTGGACAGTATTGGTATCGCGGAATCACAAAATGCTTGCTTTATTATTTTCGGTAAGTCGTATTTCATTTTATATAATTTCCTTTTCGCAATGCATACCAACATTTTGGTTTGTCTTTATTATTTTTACAGAACTAAAAAGCCTTCTTTGACAACTTTTTCATTGACTGTTTCAGTAGATGGCACAACAGTAGCATGCAATTTTGGCCCATATTATTTAAAATCAACGAACTACCCAAAGCACCGGTTATCTTCTATGGTTCTATGGTTCTATGGTACAGCCGCTATCTTCTATGGTCTTAAAAAGCCGGATAGCATCGATGAGTATCTCGGGCCGTTGGTAAAAGAATTAAACCTTTTGCATTCTAACGGAATCAAAATCAACGGAGAACTTATCACCATTACGCTAAGTGCTATCGTTGCTGACACTCCAGCCAGGGCTTTTATAAAAGGTAATCAAGATACACAATTTTATGCATATAAACCAGGTATGTCAAACTGGCGGCCCGTGGGCCGCATGCGGCCCGCAAGAGTATTTTGAGAATTGCTAAAAGCACTGCAAACCCTAAATCTGTTATTACTATTTGTCAAAGTGTATTAAATTTTCCAGAGAAGAACAATCCTTTTGTTGGTATATGGAAACTAACATGAATGTACCCATAACATCTCATAAACTTATTTTACACTAACGTACATATCAATCGAGACCCTTAAGAATCATCGAATCGAATGCAAGCTCAGTCGTATTATGTTTCTATTAAATTCTGAATATTAGCATAATTTTGTACACATTCGATTGCGCATTCTGTATGGAAAAATAGATTTGCGTCAACTGTCTAAAAACGAAAAAGAAATGAAAATAACTTGATACACACACTAGGAAACTTCGCAACAACTAGTGATGGATTGTCGGAATCGCATCCACGGCTCAAAACCATTTCCGATTTTAGCTATTCTTACTTCGAATCCGGCCAAAATCAAACCAACAGTTCCGTTCGGTGCCGTCCGAAGCCTATCTTCTTCTTTTCTTTGGCTCAACAACCGATGTCGGTCAAGGCCTGCCTGTACCCACTTGTGGGCTTGGCTTCCAGTGACTAATTGATTCCCTCCATAGCAGGATAGTCAGTCCTACGTATGGCGGCGCGGTTTATTTGGGGATTGAACCCATGGCGGGCATGTTGTTAAGTCGTACGAGTTGACGACTGTACTACGAGATCGGCTCAATCGGCTACGGTCCGAAGCCTATAGAGCCGTTTAAAGCCATTCGGAACCGTTGGAGTCATCGGTTGTCCCACCGAATTTGACAATCTCCATGCCCCCGACTGCCGAGTAAAGGATTCATTCGGCTTCGATTTTTCCGACCTTAGAATGTTACATCATTGATATTCGATTTGGAGCCACTTCTTTTTTTTGTCATAATCATGCCACCATAAATGTTAATAAAAATGATTGTAGCCAAGTTGGAATTATTTGTACCCAACATTCTGCAAGACGAATTAATGTAATTTACAACCTCCCCAAAAATCAAAACCAAAATGATATGATTACGCTTAAGCCTAAAGGATTTAGATTAAGGGTAAAAATAATCGAAATGCCGAAGCCATGCAATACAAAGCTTATTAATAGATTAGCTCACACAGTCCTCAATTCCTCAATTCGCGAATCATCTCCCTTCAAGTGTCAAAAACAGATTTGCCGATCTGTATGGGAACAAACACCACGACTCTTCGTCAGATAAAATTATCGTAATTTAAAAAAAAAGTTATTCGTAAAATACGGGTTCTTGTTATAAGAAATGAATATATCACCAGAACACTTGGAACTTGGAAATTAGCAAAAAATAATGTTTAAACACGTGTAATTACAATTTTTCTCTTGATCTGTCAAAACATTGCAAGCAAATATTTTTGTTATTCATCCAGTGATGGATAACTCGGATTGCTTGAAAAAGATTCACTACAGGCTGCTAGACTTCTCCTACTTCAGTGAAAAAGTGTGTTTAACAGATATTTTCTAGCAGAACTGCCGTAAGAGTACGCGAGTAATGTAAAATGTCCTATTTTAATAATAACGTTGAAAGTACATTAAAAAAATTTTCTCATGTAAAAAATAGCACATATAAAAATAACATCGCGAATTTGTACATAACAAACGATTCCAGATAAGAAGCGAGGAGTACACAAAAAGTCAATTTGTTTAACAATAAAAATGTAAAAAAGTATTTTACAAAAATATTGGGGTATATTTTCTATCCCAACTTTGCGGCCCGTGAATCACTGAAAATTTGTACTTGCGGCCCTCTGATGAAATGAGTTTGACACAGCTGATATAAACGACCAGCAAAATTATTTATATTTTATTTTACTTTTAATTATTCTCAGGCGTTAAAAGACATACTGGATACGCATCTTGTATGAAATGCACTAACAATGGAGTATTCAACAAGGAGTCTAAAACAACGGTATTTTGTGGGATCAACGCACCTAAAAAAACTGATGAAGGCTTCAGAGCCGATAATTACCCTGGGCACCGAATCATACCGACTCTCCTTTTGCAACTGGCACAATTCGACATGATACGTGATATCATTGTGGCAGATCGGTTGCATCTCATCGACCTCGGGATCATGAAGCGTTTACTTTTGGGATGGCGAGACGGCAAGTTGGGCATAAAATCTTGGAACAAACAACAAATTGAGTTGATAGATAAAGCATTGTACAAGATTCGGCAACCATCAGAAGTGCATCGAAAGCAGCGTCCTAAAAGGACATCAAGTACTGGAAAGCATCTGAGTGTGCATTTTTTCTCCACTATCCGGCGATCGCAGTACTGAAAGATCATCTACCACAAAATGTATACAAACATTTCTTGCTGCTGTTTTGTGCTATAACAATTCTATCTACAAGAGTCTACAAGCAAAAATGGCCTCTCGCTGGACAACTGCTGGATAAATTCGTAGCGGATTTCCACACAGTCTATAACGAGCGATATATGACGAGCAACATCCACAATTTGCAGCACGTATTTGAAGACGTTGATCGTTTTGGACCCTTGTCAGAAATTTTTACTTATCCATTCGAAAACATGCTCCAATACCTGAAAAATTTACTTCGTAGTGGATGGAAGAATCTTAAGCAGGCCATCAACAGACTTTCAAAGTTGGATGAATACGGAATGCCAAAGGAAAGTAGCAATGTAAAATATCCTACAATCTGCACCAAAGGAAAAATAACGACTGTTCATGTCCGAGAAAATTTCAATTTGCAGAACAATGATAAAAATTGTTGGTTTCTTACGAAGGACTGCTGCATAATAAAATTTAAATCAACAAATACGGAAACAGTTGCCGGTGGTAGACTGTCCATAAGCGGCCAAAAGCTCGCAGTAAAAGGATTAGCATTTAGCGAGCCATTTGATTCTAGGGAGTTATTTATATTTAAGGGTAACACTGAAAGCCTTGAAAATTATCGTTTAGAATTAAATGCTGATTTTATTAAATGTAAGTTAGTATGTATCAAAGGAACAACTTCGAATGATACTATGTTTATTCCAATAGTGCATACATTGATTTAGAATAAATATAAAACAATAAATATGAATGTGAACAAGAAAACAATATTATCTATTCTACTAGTATTTGTTCATTACATTACAAATTCTGAGAAACATGTTTCGCATTGAAAAGCTTTATCTAATTTAACGAATAACAATACTTATTATACATTCATCGCATCATCAGTTCATATTGAATGCATTAGTTCGTTTAACATATCAGTCCACTTAGTATTAGGTAACGTAGTAACATACACATAATGGTACCAATTATGCCACAGCCAAGAAATTGTAAACTGTTACGAATCGGCACACTGCCTACTAAATAGATTTCAATTCAATAGCTTTTGCCTGATTTTCTGATTGGGTGATAAAGATAAATCATAGTTATCAACATTAACTTTTTCAAATGATGTAGTAGATTTGAGATCGGAGACATGGATTCGTTTTACGGAATTTTTTATCATAACTACCCATCCAACAAAATGTAGAGAAAAATGTTTTGCCAAACAGCAAGACTATTAAAGAATGCAGACGATTCAGCACATCTGATCAATCTACTTGTCTTTGTAAATAACGAACGACTTTTGCTTTGTACTCTGCATCTGTACCTAACTGACTGTCAAAATTTTGCAACGCTTCATCGTTTTGCATCGGAACGAATTCAAAATTAGTTTTGGGAAGAAGACCTTCTCTTGGACGACTCACAGTAACGAACTCCTGGAACGCTTCTCGTTGATAGGCCGAATTTTTTAAAACAATTTCTAACTTTTGCTCTAGAGCATTTTTATAATACAGTAGAACGTCGATTATCCGGGCAGCTCGGGACCGGACGGATGCCGGTTAATCGATTTGCACGGATAATCGTCCAAGAAATGTTAAATTCATATAACAATTATAAAATTCACTAGTTTTATGATTAATTCACTTTCAATCAATCGATTAATCGTTAGTAGAATATTATTTTAATCAATAACTATAGGTTTAACAACTGTTCATGAACAAAACTGAATTTCGAAAATACCACTAGACACTACAGAGCTGCACAAAAAACTGGTTGCTCACTTGACTATAGCTGCAAATGTTCGCTGTACGTTTGAACAGCTGTCACATTTATGCGCACGGTTAAGCCGCCCACCGGTTAATCCGCCCCCGGATAATCGACGTTCTACTGTACTTTAATTCCTCTTCTAATTTGTTATTCAATGCTTCGCTCACAGCTAGCTGTTGTTTCTGTTTATTTACTTCGTCCGTACTATATTTGCAACATTTATGCTGATATGAAGAAAAAAAATGTATTGAGTTGTACTTGATGTATTACCAAATATTATGTTTTAAAAATATGGTACAAAAAAGATCTTTACCATCGTTTGAAATATGTCTCAAATCATGTGGAGTATAAACATCATTACATGCAACAAGTTTTGTAGAAGCTGAAAATGAAATAAAATACAATTAGCGAAGGTTGCCAGAATTCTACGTTTTGCTACCTACTGCTAGCTGGTCGATTTTCACTTGGTAAAATAATCGGTGTGATGCGTAAGTTCGGCACTGTAAAATGGAACAGTTATTTTCTGTTTCACTATATGCATTACACAGTTACTTACCGTTGGGCAAACGAACCAAAGGTAATCTGGGAGCAAAACAATCCGGAGCATTATATGTTTGCTCATTATTTGGAATATCCACGAAAACGTTTTCGGACATTGCGCACTGAAATAACAGAAAATAAAATTATCTTTATAAAACGCAAACCTTTACACACAATATTAGTATTGTTTTTTCTAGCATTGTTGCACCAGCGTCAAGTGTGTTCCTGCCTACTTAGCAAATTATTAGAATTTGCTTATTTTAAAGAACACTCTTTAAAAATAAAAATAAAAAAATAATAATCTGCACTATTTTCTTCGCCCACATCACCTGTCACACATGTCATAATACGCATCAAACATGGTCCACACAATTCCTTTCAATAGTTAGTCCATAATACAGGGGGACGGTTCACTCTAGATTTAATCCCACGCCGGGCATGTGTTCAATCGTGAGATTTGACGATTATAGCACGGGACCATAGCTATCAAATTACACTTGCCTACTGTTTCATTTAATTAAAATATAAACTCACCACACGTTACAGCTTGTGAACAAATGCTTTGGTTTTAATTTTTTCAAATCTAAGTCGAATAACGAATAACAGCTGCTACTACATTAAAACTCGATTTGAAACAGACATATTCATTGCCTCCTTCCTTCACTATGGTTCGCCAGTGCAACATTTCTCACTTAGCTTTGCAAAATAACCCAAAATCTTTACTTACCTCTTTACAGAAAAAGTTTCACGCTGCCTGGTCAACAACTGTTCCCGCGGGAATGAATCATCCGTCACCACTAAAAATCAATACACACAATCACACAGAATTCCTCCAATACCAAATTGCAAACAATATCGCACAAACAAAATCACCAAAACACACCGTGTGCTGTTGTCAACAAAAACCCCCAACACAAACGAACAGGCGCGCGGAGGGGAAGGAGATTTTTTTTAAACTCCCAAGTAGCAGAGCCGAAGTTGTTTAGAGATTTTTCTGTGTGCCAAAGCGAGATGCCCTGTCTTCTCTCTCTAGATTTTGGACAGCAAACCGCCGCACGAATAGAGGTGTGTGCGTGTGACGAAAAACGATACACATCTCTCTCGTTCTACCATGATTGTTCTGCTGTCGCACTCCTCCAGGTGTTAGGCATCCTCAGTCTCTCCAGAACTTTCGTTGTGGAAGGATGTGCGGGAGTGATGTGCGATTTCTTGTGTCCCCAACTTTCCTTGTTTACGTTTTGCGCAGTGTTGTTTCTTCTTCCATTGTGGAATGATTTATCCTAGCTAACTTGTTGAGGTAAGTTCCTTGATCTTATATTTGCTGCAATGTACTAATTCAACTAATGCTTATCGGCTTCTAAGTTACAGGTGCATGCGCCATTCATCAACGCCTACCTTTTGGCATCATCAACAATCTTCAAAGTGGGTGACGGAAGGAAATTGTTTTCCAGTTTTAAAATATTAAGGCCGGGCTACACTGATCGTACTCGCAAGCGTAATTTTGATTTTCACTAGCGCATCTGGCGGCGGCTGATGGAAGCTTTTTTTGGTCATCGAGGAAATGGACCTGCCGGATCTCAAAATTAAGTAGTTTTTCCATCGTTTTCCATTGCAAAAATGGATGCAATGCGTGCAAGACATGTGTATCTACGTTTTACAAAACTTTTCTCCTCCGATTGAAGTAAAAAACATGGAAAATTAACGTATTTTCTTTAGCGGCTCCAAATTGTTTGGCAAAATGCTTCGGTCAGCCGCCGCCAGATGCGCTAGTGAAAATCAAAATTACGCGTGCGAGTACGATCAATGTAGCCCGGCCTTTAAGGTAAGTGTTGCTCTCATCATATACGTACAACTATCCAAAGTAATACGTACTACATACATTAATTATTGGTTTCTTTTATCGACAGCGTTCAGCACAACTCAGCCACAAAACAACGCACTGGATTACGCTAAGAACCTGTCGAAACGCGCGCAGCCCACGCGCGCGGTAGGAGAAAATAAGAACGAGAGGAGGAAAAACTAAAGCCAGCGCGCAGCTCTGATGGTACCCCGGACACGGTAAGAAGAAAAAAGATCGAGAGGAGGAAGAACGGTAAATTTGGAAGGGGGAGACCGTTCTGCCGTCTACACAGTGTGAGTATGCCAAAGCACGTGTTGGAAGGGAGAGAAAAAGATGGAATAAACCGCATGCGAATGTGTGCATACAGCAAATGTAAACATGTGTGCCTCATCATTTCTATAAGCAATCCGAAAAGGGGGTGGAGCAAACACATTGGTATGCGTGAGGTGCAGAAGAAATCGGAGCGTTATAGTCCCAAGGACGCAAAAACCGACGGCGGCCTGTGTAATCTAAGCTCTCTACAAAGCTCTCCACAAAGCTCTCGTTTGCAGTCTTGTCGAGAGCTTCGCCACAGGCGCCCGAACCATCCGTCACGCACACATCTAAATGTTCTGGTTTCTTCAGCCGCTCACGCATACAATGTGTTTGCTCCACCCCCTTTTTCGGATTGCTTATAGAAATGATGAGGCTGTTCACATTTGCTTTACACACACATGCATGCTGTTTATTGAATAATATCCCTCTCCCTTCCCACGAGTGTTTTGGCATACTCCCGCTGTGTAGACGGCAGAGCGCTTTCCCCCTTCCAAATTTACCGTTCTTTCTCCTCTCGTTCTTCCTTCCTCCTACTGCGCTCGGGGTACCATCCGTGCTGCGCGTGTTCAGCTAGCTTCAGTTTCGTGATAACGTCATGAACAGGAGCTGCGCGTGTTGAACCGGCTTCTGTTAATTAATGACGTCCTCACCGGGGGCTGAATGAAGCAATAATGAATGTAAGTAGTATGTATTACTATGGAGAGTTTAGCGCAGAGGATTAGATCAAAACTTACCTTAATATTTTAATACTGGAAAATGTTTTCTTTCCGTCGCTCACTTTGAAGATTGTTGACGAGGCTAGCAGGTAGTCGTTGATAAATAGCGCACACACCTGTAACTTTTTAGACGCCAAGGGTTAGTTGAATGTACCTGCACAAGCACACAGCAAGAAACTTACCTCAACAATTTGCTAGGATAAATCATTCCATAACTGAGGAAGAAGGAACACGGCACAAAACGTAAATGAGCAATGTACGTTGCACAAGAAATCGCACCTCACTTCAGTACATCCTTCCACAGGGAAAGTTCTGGACAGACTGAGGATGCCTAACACCCGGATGAGCGCGATAGCAGAAAAATCATGGTGGATCGAGAGGGATGGGTAGACTCGGTCCAGCGATATCCGCTGGTAAATGCATGTGTGTGTGTGACGAACGAAAGACTTCAAACCCCGCTTCTCCCGTATTTCATCCATAATTTTTCGTCACACGCACACACCTCTGTACGGGCGGCGGTTTGCCGTCCAAAATCTAGAGAGAGAAGACAGGGCCTCTCGCTTTGGCACACAGCAAAATCTCTCAACAACTTCGGCTCTGCTACTTGGGTGGGTCCATATGTGTACGACACGATCCCATACAAAACTTCGGCTTTTGCGGACTGGGTAGGGACAGAAAAAACTACCTGTCCCGTACCTTTACCTGTCCAAATTGCTCTGCTAGTAGTGCTAGTTGTTCTTCGACAGAGACTGTCGATGAATCGCCAAGACCGGCTGAAATTGAAAACAAAGAAGCGTTAGACAATTTTGAACGATTGTTGAGCGATAAAAGTAATTTTATCGCTACTGCTAAAATAATATCTAATTCCCTTGCTTCTGTTACTCCAGAAAATCGAATGAACGATGCAGTAATAAAACTATTTAGTGCCACTTTCTTATGTAAGTGCAGCTGGCTGGGCGGAGGTAAAATTAGTGCCAAGATCCCAATGGGCCAGTACAAACACGTGCATCGCCTTCTAATGGTCATTGGTAGAACTTCTGAAGTAACTGTAACGTTGGAAAACGCAAAACTGTTTTTGAAATCAAAAGTATGGAATGCAAAGAGCCGTCTCGCATGCAAGAACATACGAAAGAGCCTTGTTCGTAAGCGAAATAAAAAGAATGAATAAATACATACCACCATTCTTTTTCCTTAGGTCAACCTGTGTGATGTACGTTAGTCAATGTTGTGTTTCTTCGCCTTCCTCTTTTTGTCTTTTCAACATAATTGCTTTCGTCCGGCTCTGGCTTACACATGCAAATAAAAAATAATGTAAAAATATGTTAACGTTAAATGACTTTATACCCAATAGCAACACTGTACTAAAACTACTACCATAGAATGCTACACTAATGCAGTGTCTTAATCCAATACATATAAAGTATTCTTACCTTGATGAGTTCGCTTGATACAATTTTTTAACGAAGCGGAAGTCCTGCTTGTGTGGTTACACCATATAGTATGCCATCTTGTTGTTGAATTTATGTAAACCGTTTAGTGTGTCTGACGGTAGCATTGTGCTTGTGCATTTTGTGTTCTGTAATTTTCAAATAATAACGTTAGCAATGGTAACAATCATATCTTACCAATTAACTTACCTTTTTGTGAAGTGTTTGCCTTGCCTGTTTGCTAACGTCGTTTGCGGATGTGATGCTCAAAAAAGTTTTTATAATCTACATTGCTATTTTTACTATTGTTATGTCGATTAACACAGTTTAACGCAAAAGTTGATGTTGGGTACATAGTAATATAACTGAGGCTTTGTCATGTTACATATCCTGGCCTCAGGAAAATTGGCCATTTAAGTTATATGCACATTATATGAAATGCAATTGGTTATATTTTGTGCTCAAATTGCACAATATATACTTCCTATGAAAAGCTTTATCATCAGCCATCCGTGTGTAGTAATCAACTTTACATAACTAAATGCTCTCTAGTTTGATCTACGCAAGATAATTCCTAAGTTTTGTGTGTATTGTTTCATATTTTATGTTATATATAATAATGAGTCCAAGTAGAGAGAACCTGTTTATTCTAACTCCAAATTACAACTGCCCGTAAACACGCTTCAAGCCCAGGTGGCCTGCGGGAGCCGCGTTGCGCTGACTTGCAACTGGAGACCGCTGTCGTCTGGTCCCACGGTCGATTGTCACTGGAGACCGCTGTCGTCTGGTCCCACGGTCGCTTGTCACTGGAGACCGCTGTCGTCTGGTGCATTAAGCGATGGACTGTGTGACTATATATTATACCAATTGAGTAAGGTTAAAACCTTACTTCGACGAAACTATGGTTCTTTGTCATGGCTAAGTAAAAATGAATGAATTGAGATGACGTGGAAAGGTATGTTTACCAAAAAAAAAAAAAAAACATGGTGCTGAAGTAAATAGCAAAACAAATTCACTGGCAATATTTTACAACACATCATTCTATGATTCAAGCCCCGTATGGACTGACCTACTCGTAGCAAAGACTGACTATCATGCTGCGTGGTAGTGATGGGAGTTTCGGAGCGCACCAACGGCTCCGGAGCCGGCTCCGACTTTTTCCCGGAGCCGGCTCCGCTCCGACGGCTCCGGAGCCGGCTCCGCACCAACGGCTCCGGAGCCGGCTCCACACCAACGGCTCCGGAGCCGGCTCTGCTCCGACGGCTCCGGAGCCGACTCCGCAACCACAGCTCCGGACCAACGGCTCCGCACTAACGGTTCAATAGAGACATCATTGTATGATAGCGTACTGAAAAATGAATATATATTCTCGCACGTGTGGAAGCTAACACACGATACGATAGCAGTATTGACATGCATGACGTTGTGTAGCATTCGTTAGTCTCGTCTTTCTTAACAATATTCAAAACTAATCGATATTTTTTTTTGATAAATTCTTTTAAACATGACCTACACCGTTATTTACGGATTTCCTCGATTGAAACTTCATTGAAAAAGTTCTTTTGGTCCTTTGTGTTAAAACCGGCTCCGGAGCCGTTGGTGCGGAGTCGGTTCCGGAGCCGTTGGTGCGGAGCCGGCTCGGAAGCCGTTGGTGCGGAGCCGGCTCTGGAGCCATCGGAGCGGAGCCGGCTCCGGAGCCGTCGGAGCGGAGCCGGCTCCGGAGCCGTTGGTGCGGAGCCGGCTCCGAAATTACCTGGAGCCGGTCGGAGCCGGCTCCGGCTTCGGATCCGTTTTGCCCATCACTACTGCGTGGTACTTTATAAACCTCGTAAGCCGTAGCTATGCCATATACAATAAACGGAACGTGCTGATCGTTCCGCCAAATAGAAGAAAAAAATCCTTTTCACTGGCAACCAACTATGGTACAAGAGAAATACAAATAGTTCAATCAATCAAATCTAAATTCTCACTACAATGGTATCGTTAAGACTACCACTACTACTAAAAAGTTCTAAGTAAGTTTAAATGTAAACGTAAAATTACATCTTAAACCTACTTACTCAACCTAAAGAAAAGAAAATTCAACCTTAACTTAAACTAACCTATAAAAAATTCAAGATAGTTAAAAAAGGAAAGTAAAAACTAGGTGCCATTTCAGCCGCATGCACCATTGCCTGCCTTTCATATAACAGGCCAACAGAAAAAAAGCACAATTTATATTTGATTGTGCCAAAAAAAAACACACACACACACAAAACCCCAACCCGCTTTGTTCCATTAACCATGGGGAAAAGGCAGCTGGCCTGGAGGAGGCCTGATACGGATACGCAGTGTCCAGCACGGCAAACATGTCCTAACATTGCCCGTAGTGCTGTTAAAAAGGTCCCCCCCCCCCAACCTTAATGTTCGCTTTGTCCACCTTCCCGTCCATATCACAGATGGATGGACACGAATTATCCGGAGTTTCGATGGAAGTTTACCTGTAACAAGAGGAAAAATTAGACCAAATTCTTAAAATTTCATTACAATTTCATCAAAAATTCTTGCAATTTCATGAATTTTTTACTTACCATGTGCAACCACACGTCGTCTTCGAGGGTGTCGAGGAGGAAAATTTTTTCTATTGAAGGGAGGAAATTAATAAGGAATAAAGGTGTGGAGAAGAGGAAAAAAGGCTATGGCGGAAGGAGTTGTTGAGTTTGGCGAAGGATCAATGGGAGGGAGATTAAGAGGACGAGTGGGTTGCTTCACTGCAACCATTTTGCATCTGATTGCAGTCCATGGAACCTCCATCACCACAGCCGGCGCGTTTTCCATCGTTTGGTAAACGTGGACCTCAGCAGAAGACATTGGTGCAATAACACCACCTTCTGCTGAGATCTCGTAAAGCGCGGCCGTGGTTAAAAACCGGATCCCAACTACGGTGATATCGTGCGAGCGTGATGTTTTCGCATTCAAAAATTTTACTATGCCATTGTCCTTGGTCAAAAACCATTGGTCTTGAAATTTTGGCAGCAAGACAAAATCAGCGGTCACATGAAGACCGACACCATTTGCCTTCAACATCGGATACTGTGGAGCTGGCGGGATAGCAACCAGATCAAGGCTCATTAGATCGTTTGATCTGTTTGCAATTTGCTCCACACATTTCGTGCCCGCTCGGACCCAACGTGGAAAATTTTGCAAAAAATGTTCTGTTGCGCAGGCCGAAAAATCGTCAAGCGCTCCAAATTTTTCAACATCTTTATAAATGTGAACGAGAAGGAGGACGTTGCTTGTTAAATATTTTCGACCGTAGACCTGGCCGAATTTCTTCACAAATATGCGAAGATAATCTCGAGCACAGAGCCACAAGTGCTAGTGAAATTTTGTCGAAAAAATTGTCACTGCACTTAAGTAGAGCAGGAAGTGTTCAGAACCACAACTCATGCATAATGCAGATAGCGACGCCACTCGGTAGCTTTCCAAAAGGCGTGATATCTGAGAGGCCGAAATGATCGATGGATCTCAGTAGGAAGCTTCGTCTGCATTAAAAATTTAGTCGCAGCTTCCATTTGGAGAGGTGTCCACTTTTTATCACGGGGAAATTTGCCGAACATAAATCCCCGTTGCATAAAACGTGTACACCCCTCGTCACACAGGTGTTCACCCTCCGACGTGGGAGCGCTATCGACTAAATCAAAATTGTCTAATTCTTCTAAAGGTGTACGCCACTCCTGATGATGGTTCAATATGACTCTACCACGAAACCCTTCGTCCGTACGAAGGGGAGCATCGACGGAATCAAAAAAAAAAAATCCCTCTTCACACCACTCGCCATGGCAAGTGCACTTTAAACAACTGTCGTAACCGTTGTGGTTCGTCGTTGCTGAAAATAAAATATATATTGTATTTAGCTAAAAGGTTTACGATAATGTTATTTATTTCGTTACCTAAAATGAACGCTCGATTCGGTGTATCAGCGATAAAATTGCGTTCACGAAAATGCAACGTTTTATCGCCGATGGTCAAGCCTCCTCGCTGAATGATATTAAAATCACTAGCGACCGCAAAAATTCTTCCACACTTACCGGCTTTGTATGGCCACTGTATGTGGCCATCAACATGAGTGGAAGCTTAGGCAAGTCTACCGCTTTTACCAGAATAGGCCAGACCTGGGTCGGCCCACCCTTATGTAGCGGTAGCCCGTCGACCGATACGTCTAGCTTAAAAGGATCGTCTCGGGGTTCGATGTTTCTATAAATAATAATATAAAGGATGTTTTGTAGCAATTGAAACATAACACAAAACATAATATACTTACTCAAAATACTTGGTCAGGACTGGCGATAATCCTCCGTACCAAAAGTCACCTCCCCCGATTTTATAAATGCTGCCAGCAGCACGGGGAGGTGTTCGCACCAAAGTCCGGCTATCTTTTGGAAGAGTGGCATCTACCTTCTTCCGTAGGATCGCCAGTAGCATATTGACCACCGAACGGGGGAGCTGACTCTTAATTGCAAAGAATCTAAGACAATCCAACAAACTTAGATGGTCAAAGATCTCATAAGAGTCATTCTCATCGGAAGCGCCGTGATAAATATCGTCGCTGTTCTCCCCGTTCGGATAATTTTCCCCGTGGTCGTTTTCAGCATCATCCGCGACGTTTTCAGCACTTGTTCCGGCAGTGCTTGATGTCGTAGATTGGCCTTGCGGCACTTCTGGAACCGTTTCGTCATCTGAAAAGTCTTGATTGGGAAGATAATTTATAATCAACAGTAAAATTAAATAAAAGACATGTAAAACAATTACAACGTTTCTTTCGAACTTGTTAAATGTCGGATTATGTTAAGGAAACAAATCACTTGCTCTGTGTAGATATATTTTTTTTAATTTATTTATTCGAATTAAAGTACGAATATAGTTTCTATGATGCACGCTGTATTATCGAATATTTGTTTTCTGCTTTCTGATCCGACATTTGAATTGTTGATTAGGTGTTTTCCCGTCGCCACACTACAATAGCTACCTGCAATAAAAGGAACGGACCAAATTTTTGCCCGATTGACCAGTGCAACAAATAATGTATTTGATCATGATCGCACGGGTTTTAACTTACATTTAAATCGGGTCAACCGCAATGGCTTGTTAAAGGCTTTTGATAATTTATGGTAAGAGAAGCAGGATAGTCAGTTCTGGTTTCGTACGGATAGTCAAGAATCGATTCACGTCCGGTCTTGTGGCATTTGTCATGGTGAACCTGTGGAAACCTTATCCTTGGTATTATCACTTTGTCGTAAATTCGTTTTTCTTATTTGCTTACATGCTAAGAATATAAAAATATTACAAAAAGCCAAGAAACATTTTATTACCATTCTTCCAACCAGATATGTAGCGCTCGCTTATGGAACACATATGCAAATGTTTGCACATAATGAACATAATTAAAATTATTGCTTTGTAAAAAATGAGAACAACAAGAAGATGCACGGACGAGCCTTCTGCATCTCATTCTAAAGATGATAAAGAAAATAATAGTCCGGCAATAACTGAACTTTCTGAGCTTCAGCAGGCTATAGAACCGATAGCATCGTGATTCGTACACTAACCGTAAAGACATCGCGCTTTGGAGACGCCCCTTCACAGATGAGTTTGTTGACTTTGTAGTAAAAAACAAACCATCCAATTTTGGTAGCATGCAAAATTCAAAAAAAACTTTACAAAGATAATAACAGTGAATATTATAGGAGACTGATCAATGATCATTTTTATAGAAAAAAGAAAAATGGAAAAGTAGAAGAGAGAACATGGCTCGTGTATTCAGAAACAACGAATTGTGTATATTGCTATCCTTGTGTATTGTTTTCTGTATTGTATTGTATTGTGTATTGTATTGTTATTCTAGAAATGGAGAAAGAAGAAAAGTACTGGAGAGAAGTGCTAAGGCGAGTAGTCAGCACTATAAAATTGTTAGGCCGCTTAGGGATAGCTTTCAGGGGACATGATGAAAGTGAGCAAAGCAACCGAAAGGGAAATTATCTCTCTTGTCTTGAGTACTTAAGTGAGTATGATGATTTTTTGAAATTACATTTAGAAAAACACAGCTTTCAAGGTCGTGGGAATGTAAATTATTTCTCAAATACTATTTGTGATGAATTTTTAGATAATTAGTAATAACATTAAAAGCAAAATAGTAGACGATATTAAGTCAGCTATTTATTACAACATTATAGTAGATTCCACTCCCGATATAGCTCATATCGATCAACTAACGTTTGTTATAAGATATGTTTCTTTTTCTGAGAAAATATTCGAATGATTTTTGGGCTTTATTCCGATAGATAGGCATAACGCTTCCTATCTGGAACAAGAAGTTCTTGAAAAATTAGGAAAATTGGGATTAAATATTGCACACTGTTGGGGTCAATCATTTGATAATGCATCAAATATGTCGGGCAAGTATATGGGCTTACAAGCTCGCATTAAACAACACAGCCCAAGTGCCGTGTTCTTACCTTGCGCGAATCACTCTTTAAATTTAGTAGCTAATTTTGCTGCTGAAAATTGCAAAAAAGCCGTTAATTACTTCAGTTTCATACAAAAATTGTATACATTTTTTTCTTCATCAACTCATCGATGGAAAGTGTTATTAGAAATTTTAAACAAGGGTCAACATCAATCAGCCGTATTACTGAAAAGATGTTCTGTCACAAGATGGTCAGCTATGCAGTTTCGGCATTAAATGTTGGTTTTAAGGACATCCAAAACGCATTGTCAGATATTTGTAACGATGTAGTT
Organism: Anopheles coluzzii; assembly: GCF_943734685.1. NCBI lineage: Eukaryota > Metazoa > Arthropoda > Insecta > Diptera > Culicidae > Anopheles > Anopheles coluzzii. Next base: position 77,760,012 of record NC_064670.1, on the reverse strand, counting down.
GAAAAATCTGCTACAGTCGATGAGGCAAATTCACTTCTCAAGCAGATGGTAAAACCTGACATTGCGTTGTTGACCATCATATGGAATACACTTTTACAAAGAATTAACGCAACAAGTAAATCGCTTCAAACTGTTGAATGTGAATTATTTAAAGGTGTTTCATTAATTACCTCTTTGGTTAAATTCACAGACAACTTTCGAACTGATTTTTCAAAGGTTGAAGAAGGAGCTGTCCAATTTGTCTTCATTGTTTACCGAAGAAAAACGAACACGAAAGCGAAAATTGTTCTTTGATGAATCTCGTGAAAATGAACATCAATTTACAGACAGAGATGATTTATCGTTAATACATTTTATGCCATATGCGATAATATAAAAGCGCAACTTACGCAAAGGACAGAAAAATATGAAACTGTATTAGAACCATTCAGAGTTTTTTATGACTAGAATATGTCGGCAGAAAATCGATCCAAATTGATTAAAGCTCTATCAGAAATGTACAAAAATGACATTGAGGTTCATGGGTTGCAAGAAGAGTTAGAGCAATTCATACTTTTTCTCAAAGAAAACGACGATTTAAAAATAATAGATTCCGACAACAATAATGAAGGTAACAATAACATTAAAGTTGACGTTCAGGCATTGTACAAAGTGGCTAAAGATATGGCATGTACGTTCCCAAACATGGAAACATTATTGAAATTATTTCTGACGATTCCCATTTCTAATGCTTCTGGCGAACGATCTTTTTCTGTTTTAAAACGAATTAAGAACTTTTTACGTAACTCGATGGGAGAAGCCAAGCTTAACAATCTTGCTATTTTATAAATAGAACAAGATTTGATGGATCAAATTGATACAGAGGCAATTATTGAACAGTTTGCCAGAAGAAAGAGTAGGAAAAAACATTTATAACCTAGACATTGTTTATTTTATATCAGTTTTATTATGTTTAATATTATTTTCTTATTTAACATTATTTATGCTGATTATGTTTGTATATCACGTTTAATGCATAATTTGAGCAAATAAGTGTATATATTACGTATAAGTAGAGGTTTTATTTTGTTAATTATTAGTTTTTGGCGATTTACAGGTTAAGAAGGTCTTTTTAATAGAGGCGAATGAAGGCAATGGGCTCAAAGTCTTTCTAAAAATAGTAATAAAAAATATTTAAAAGGCTCGAACCCTACTAAGCTTGCATGTGATGAGTATGGTTGTGCGAGTTTACAGCTGTATACTAACTCATTTCTATATACGTCAAAGACAAAAGAAAAAAGAGAACGCACTTGAGATGACGTCTCTACTGAAGCGGGCTAAGATGATATTGTTTTTATCTTCGTGTTTTGACACTACCGAGTTTTTTTTATTAATAGTACTCCGAGATATTCGGTATTTATTACGTGGATTCAGAGCTACGTGATTTTATAAATTTGACATTTTTTTTGCTAATTGTACTGATTTGACACATCAATTGTCAAATGTAAAATCATTTCCCTTCCGTTCGAATAGGAATCATTCAAAAAGGTTCAAACTATTAATATTCAATCAGAATCATGTTTTTTTTGTGGCTTAGATACCCCTGAATTCAAAATTAAACGAAATCTAGCTATGGGGCCTTTCACGATGGGTCAAAACATTTATTCAAACAAGCTTTCTGGAGGCTTGATGAATACACAAAGCACTCTTAAAATCTTCATTAAGTAACAGAAGCGATAAAAATCAGCCTTCTAAATTCATACACCTTGGGATAGGCCCACCTGTGTATTATACCAACTTAGGTAGCTGCTTGAAAACAGCTATACAATGCAAACAGCTGACAGGCTGAAATTTCAGCCTACGAGCTTCAAACGGAAAGGGCCCCTATATTTGCCTGGTAATCGCGTGATTCGTCTTAATCGGAAATTTGAGATACTTGTTATTTTTCGGCCCGCTTTAGTAACGTATCTCGGCGACAATCTGTATGACAGCTTGTTGTAAAACAATCAACACATTCATCAAATTAAATTCAATAGCGGAACTATCCATATTGCTGATAAAAATAAAACAAATGTTTATGGGCTATTCAGGAGCTTATTAAATAAAGAATTAATTTATTTGTATATTTTTATCAATATCAATATACAATAGTCATATCAATATACACGCCAACTTCGAAAATTCAGCAAAGAGACTAAAATAAGCTCCACGTAATATTTTTCGTTGATTTTTTTTTAACAAAAAAGGTATTTTAAATCAGTTCCTTAAACATATACTATATGTATAAAACGATAACGTTATGTTTATAAAATTTTGGACATAATGATCAATAAATATAAATAATAGATAAATATAAATAAATAATGTTTTAATAAATATTTTAACCCTTTCATGACGATAAGATCTTGAAGACAAAATATGCCATTACAATATTATTGGGAATATAAAGTAAGAGAAAATTACCAACGGTAATTTAAAACTTTGTATAAAACGTTGGGCACTCCTACTTTCAAATGTAGATTTGCCAAAGTACATCGAACAGACCGACCTATATTAATTTATGGACCTTGGTCAGATCGTAACATTAATACAAATGTTCGAAGCTTGCAGGCATCAAATAAAAAATTCTAGCACATACAGAACATTCGCATGTGGAAAAGTTATGAAACTGGCCTTACGACAAAGTTAGCTTAAAACAGAGTGCAACGGCATCCATACGAAGAAAAAAGATTAAAATGTATAATTTGATTAAAAAGTTGCATTTGTATTTAATACAGAGATTCACATTTACGGCGAGTTGTCCTTAATACAGTGATATGCTACATAATTTCTTTGATGATACAAATTTTTCTCTGAATAAAGATGTTTGTACAACATTGGTTTAAAAAAATTATGTTTGTTTGAAATTAATAACAATTAATTTTTAATAATTAAAAATAACAATAAAATGTATATTAGTGTTTACTTATATCTATTACCATTTCAAGTGAGTAAAGATGAAACTCTGTTGTTATATTTATAAATGAAAAATAAACTGATCAAATCATACGCTATTAAATCTAAAATTATCATGTAACAATTCAAGCATTTTTGAAATGCTAAAAGCAGGAACGGTTCCTAGCCCATTGAGTGCTGTATCGTTCAAGGTCAGAATCCCTGCTGCCCTTCGTAGTAAGGCACTTAACGCAGCCTCCTGGCCGGTCGGGCTCGGTGTGCGTGAGTTCATTTCACTCCCGCCGCGATCTCTACATTCACGAACACAACACACGAACACTTACACACCGATACCGCAACAACCCCGTACTCAGCAGACACCGGCACCACAACAGCCTCGCACTCAACACTCACCGGCACCACAGCAGCCTTGTACCCAACACAATAATCCCCACAATAATCCATACTCACCTGCACATATCCATGTACCCGCACGAACACAAACCGAACAATCACCAACCGATATGAACTGCACTCTCCCTTCACCCATTCTTCCGTCCACGTCACGTTCAAAAACACTTCAAACTACACTGGTTCAATTTTTTCCGAAGTAACCGCACTACAGCAGCGCACCCATATTTTGCGCATACGGCACGAGCAAATCCTTCGACAACAAACACAATACACTCACCTTCTACGATAAGCTCGCTAAATTGCAACACCACAGCGCCTACTAACACTACGCAACAAGCACCCACTGATCGAGCGGCTTTTATCACTGTGTACTATCAGAATGTGCGTGGCCTGCGTTCTAAAGCCGATGAGTTCCGTTTGTCGGTTCTTGAGACGGAATACGATGTATTGGTACTCACTGAAACTTGGCTTGATCCCTGTATTCCCACCGCTCTCCTTCTAGGAGATGAGTATCGTGTTTACCGATGCGACCGGGATGCCAATAACAGCTCTCACTCTCGTGGGGGTGGTGTTTTAATTGCATGCAACGTTTCTCTTCTCTCTTATGTGCTTCCTACGTTGCCGCCACTGTTAGAACTCACTTGCGTATGTATTCAGTTATGCGACCACCGTTTGTTTATTGCCGCTGCCTACCTGCCTCCTAACCATAGCATGAATGAGGAGAAAATAAGTGCATTGATCGACTTCGTTACTAATATCTGCACTACTCTTGGTCCGAGAGACAGGTTCATGCTTATTGGTGATTTCAACCAGTCTACGCTATCCTGGACATCGGCGTCAGAGGAAAATGGAGCTGCTTTTGATTTCTATGAGCCTCATGCACGCTCCGCGCGCAGTGTCCAGTTCGTTGATGGTTTGCATCAGAGTGGACTATACCAGCTTAACTTCAATACTAACTCATCGGGGCGAATACTTGACCTAATTTACGCAAATTGGCCAGCTGCATCTACATGTTCTTCAATACGTGTCTGTGAATATCCCCTTACTACTATCGACGAACACCACCCTCCGCTTGACTTTGATTTGGACAACGTAGCCCCAGTTACGATCGCTACAGCCATTGATGCTGATAAAAGGCTGAATTATGCTCGTGTTGACCTTCCAAAATTGGAGCGATTGATTTTATCTTTTGACAATTCTTTTAACTGTTCGGACTATTCAACCATTGACGATGCCACAGAGGCTTTTTGTGAGTTCATGAGATCTGCTATATGTGAATGCACTCCTGTTAAAATTCCTCGTCGTGGACCACCATGGGCTGATCGCACACTAAATGCATTAAAAAAAGAAAAAAGAAAAGCCTATTCTGATCAACGAGCAGAACGAAACAGCACGTCACGTCTTTATTACAACAGAGTTCATTCTCTCTATCGCCGATATAATAGATCCTGTCACCGAAGTTATTTGAAACAAACTGCACGTTCCCTCTGCAAGTACCCTAGGCGCTTTTGGAGTTATATGGACAAAAAACGAAAATCTGCTGGGCTACCAAGCATTATACGTTATGACAGTGACAGTGCCTGTTCCCTGCCAGAAATGTGTAAATTGTTTGCATTGCGCTTCAAGGACAACTTTGCTTCTCAAACTACTGGTCCAGAAGATGTGGCCGATGCTCTCTCTAACACACCTGTTGGTGCACTGCTCCCTATGCTACCAGTCATCACTGTCGATACGATCACCTCTGCCATCAAATGTGTCAAATCCTCATATATCCCTGGCCCAGATGGTATACCGGCCGTTATCCTAAAGTGGTGTGCTTCTGCGCTTGCTCCCTCGCTGATGAAGATTTTTAAGGAGTCCCTGAGATGTGGAACCTTTCCTGCCACTTGGAAATCTTGCTGGATGACACCCATCTACAAGAAGGGCTGTAAGAATGATGCTGTAAACTATCGTGGCATAACCTCACTCAGCGTGTGTGCAAAGGTGTTCGAAATGCTAATCTACGAGCCATTGTTGGCCTCGGCCTGCAACTATATTAGTGTGAATCAACATGGTTTCGTACCCAGGCGATCTACAACGACTAATCTACTAGAATTTGTTAGCAAATGCCATAAATCTATCGATAACGGTTTACAACTAGATGCTATTTATACGGATATCAAGGCAGCATTCGACAGTGTATCGCACTCCATCTTGCTAGCGAAACTCGACTTACATGGTCTCCCAAACCCTATGATAATGTGGCTTAGATCGTACCTTACAGATCGTCAATATTCTGTGAAGTTAGGCCCGTACATGTCAAGTCCAGTACATGCATCTTCTGGAGTCCCGCAGGGCAGCAACCTGGGTCCTTTGCTGTTCCTTCTTTTCATCAACGACGCGACATTGATCCTTCCGGCTGATAATCATCTACTGTACGCAGATGACGCGAAAATTTTTCGTATTATTCGTGAACCAGAAGACCACGCCCGACTGCAAACTTCCTTACATGAGTTCCAGTGTTGGTGCAACCGTAATGCTTTATCCCTATGCACACATAAATGTGAAGTCATCACTTTCAGTCGTTCTCGCTGCCCATGATTGTATGAATATGCGCTTGAGGGACAGTCCTTGGTGCGAAAACTATGTGTTAAGGATCTAGGTGTTTTGCTTGATACAAAACTATCATTTAAGGATCAGCTGGATCATGTAGTAGCCACCAGCAATAGAATGCTAGGACTAGTTATCAATATGACTCGCGAGCTTAATGATATACCTTGCACCAAGGCTCTCTATTGTTCACTTATCCGGTCGTTAATGGAATATGCAAATATCGTATGGTGGCCAACTGCAGCGCGTCCGTTAGCTCGATTGGAATCAATCCAGCGCAAAATTTCACGATTTGCACTTCGCTCATGGAACCAAAGGCTCGATTACCGGACTAGGTGTTTACTACTCGGGCTACCCACCCTAAGTGAGCGTATACGAAAAGCCAGGTTGTCGTTCATCACGGGACTTCTCAACGGCCGTATTGACTCTCCGTCACTACTGGCTGCCATCAACCTGTACGTTCCGGCCAGGCCGCTCCGGACTCGGGCAATGTTGGCCCTCGACGACCGTAGAACGCAATTTGGCTCCTCTGACCCGTTCCTACTCATGTGCCGTGCTTTCAACGTAGTCAGCGACGCTTTTGAGCCGAGGATTTCGCCAACTGAGTTTTATGATCGTGTTTCTGTGTTAAACTTGGTTCCATAGTGCACATTTTTATGTTCTATGTTATTGTAATCCATTGTAAAGAACTCATTGTAAAACATTGCAAAAATGGTTCGAGAGGGCATTATTGTCCATCGATAGACAAATAAACATAAACGCAAGACTAACTGCCCTGCTATTTGGAGTTAATACTGAATCAGAGATAGCAAAAAGCTTTTTCGATAAACGGTACATAACACTGTTGTTATGTCAAATATAACCAAGAAATTAACTAAATATTTTGAATGGTATTGACCTGCTCGGGAGATGAAGAATAATACATTCCGTATTACCCTTCTGTCTACACTATGAGAACTTCTGCAGCGAACAAGTCGAGCCCCTATCAAAATCATATCGAGTTAAAGCTCGATGAGTTGAAAAGATCAATCGTTCAAACACGAAAGAAAAGATAGAGCTATTGTAGACATAAGGCATATGTGTAATTATATTACCTCAAACTCTTCTTTGAATTGCCCTTTCAATGCTCGTAAATAATGGAATCGAAATACGATTTTACTTGACGATGTTGATGAAAATAGTGCTGATTTGATCATTTATATTTATTGGTACTCAAATTTACTGTAGCTTGAAGTAAGAGTTTATTTGTATCATCATAATTTAAATTAAAATTTGATATATATGTTAATTTGATAACTGTTACTACAACCGAGCTTACATAGATTAAATTTAATAGATAACTATTTGTTGGGCCGTTCAGTGTACTTATGCAAATTTTCATTAGACAGTTGGGAAGACCATCGTAAAAAGCACTCTAGAATATTTTCTTCCCAACTGCTATTTTTGATTGAAATGATAATCGAAAATGAATATCATAACTAATGAAAGTGTATAAAAAAGTCTGAACAATATAAATTTACCGATTCAAACGTTTTAAACCTTAAAAAATCAAAGCAGATTATCATGAATAATTTTCAGCATATTGTTTGCGTTATGGACTAACTATAAACATTTTTTTTTAATTTTAGAGGGTATATTACTAGTGGCCCATCTATCTTTGCATAGTTATGTGGCACTTTGATAACAATTAGAAATCTGTAGAACTAACATGATTACGTAGATCGTTACGGCGAGAAGAATGCGAAGAATCTCCACTGAGTTACATTCACTTCGATGAGAACTGTAAGTATATAAAAATATTACAAAAAGCCAAGATTTTTTTGTTTTACGCAAATGCTATGAAATACCAAGTCTCCAGCGAAGATACTGTTTTTCTTTATAGTTACCATTCGTATATAAATCTTAAAGACAATGGCTTGGACAATGGACTAAATCTGATAAAGCTCTCGAAGCTCTATTTTGAGGAGATTAGTTTTAAGGTCTAATGTGGTCTAAAGAATAGACGCACTCAATGCCATTATCCCGAACGGATTTCGTCCAAACAGTCTTGACCATTAGTTGTAAGAATTCAAACAAAAACAAAATGTTTGCCAAAAAAATGCCATGCAATAAACATAGTTATTTTTTAAATAGCAAGTTATCTCTTTTTCGATATTTTTTGACAAATGTAGACCCCATTAAAGTTTATCTTTTACACACAATTGAGATGAACTATATTACAAAATACTCATAATTTACAAATGAATTGTAGTTTATTTTACGATTTACGATTTTAATTTACGATCCCAGTTTATATTATTTGTGAGCAGTTCATCTTAATTTTTTAATTTTAGTTGCGTCTAAACGACAGTGTTTAAACGAGCAATTTGCAAATTTTGTCTGGAAACCTATGTCGCATCGTTTAAAATTCCAAACTAAACACATTTAACGCATATCCGTTATCGTGTGGCCACGAGGGATCGGTATTTATTCCATGTAGTAAGGCAGTTAGTCTTGCGTTTGGAGCTTTTTTTTCCGAATGAGATCTCTGGTATATACATTTGGATATAATTAACGCATATACGTTATCGTGTGGACATGACGAAACGACGACGACAACGAGTTAACAGTCACATCTTAGGCGATCAAAACCAACATGGTAGAGGAAAGGAAAAAGGTATCGAGTTTGAGAAGGTCTATATTTAACTCTTCGAGTTTGAGAAGGAATATATTTGACAGTTGTCAACACAGCGTGCCTACTGCTATCGCTCCGCATTTATCCGCTATTTTATTGGTGTAATCTGGTTTTGCTCTAATCAACACCAGTTTTAGTGTGTCCATAAGTGTAGTCTCGTGACCCTGCCATCGTGTTCCTGACGAAAACCACCGTGTTCGCGATATATTTGGCTTTTATTTGTGGCTGCTTCGACGTTGATCTGGAGCGGCATCTAAAATGGAGGATGTGTGTTATGCATGTTCTGAAGCATTGGGCCCGGTTGAAGGGTCAATTACGTGCCTATATTGTGAGGGTACATACCATCTGGTGTGCACTAAGGTGCCTATATCGGTCATCGATGAAGTGAAACGGATGGCTTCCCTGCACTGGAGTTGCATTGGGTGTACTAACGCCATCGGGAATCCGCGTAGCAAGGCGGTCAAGGGCATGGGTATGCAGGTTGGGTTTCAGGCAGCCCTCACAGCTGCTGTTGATGCCATGAAGGCTAGCTTGGTCCCACCGGTAATACAGGAGATTCGGGATGGCTTTGCCGGAATCGCCACGGCCCATTCGGCATCCTTGCAGCATAGCAATCAATTGCTCCCAGATGCCCTACCAAACGGAAAAAGACGAAGATTATTTCGTGATGCAGTTGCATCCTCAGATGCCGTGTTTGTTGACAGTGCAGCAATATCAAACGTCACAAATACAAACAACACTCACCGAATCGATCGTCCTTCACTACCACCAATAATCACAGGTACTAATACAACCTCCGCTTCAATACCAACCGTTTCACAGACACCAAGAACCGATTATTTATGGCTGCATCTTTCAAGGTTGGCTGCGCCCGTCACCATAGAGCAAGTTGTCTCGTTGGTGTGTTTGCAGTTGGACACTGCAGACGTAATTGCTTTTAGTCTGCTAAAAGCAGGAACGGTTCCTAGCCCATTGAGTGCTGTATCGTTCAAGGTCAGAATCCCTGCTGCCCTTCGTAGTAAGGCACTTAACGCAGCCTCCTGGCCGGTCGGGCTCGGTGTGCGTGAGTTCATTTCACTCCCGCCGCGATCTCTACATTCACGAACACAACACACGAACACTTACACACCGATACCGCAACAACCCCGTACTCAGCAGACACCGGCACCACAACAGCCTCGCACTCAACACTCACCGGCACCACAGCAGCCTTGTACCCAACACAATAATCCCCACAATAATCCATACTCACCTGCACATATCCATGTACCCGCACGAACACAAACCGAACAATCACCAACCGATATGAACTGCACTCTCCCTTCACCCATTCTTCCGTCCACGTCACGTTCAAAAACACTTCAAACTACACTGGTTCAATTTTTTCCGAAGTAACCGCACTACAGCAGCGCACCCATATTTTGCGCATACGGCACGAGCAAATCCTTCGACAACAAACACAATACACTCACCTTCTACGATAAGCTCGCTAAATTGCAACACCACAGCGCCTACTAACACTACGCAACAAGCACCCACTGATCGAGCGGCTTTTATCACTGTGTACTATCAGAATGTGCGTGGCCTGCGTTCTAAAGCCGATGAGTTCCGTTTGTCGGTTCTTGAGACGGAATACGATGTATTGGTACTCACTGAAACTTGGCTTGATCCCTGTATTCCCACCGCTCTCCTTCTAGGAGATGAGTATCGTGTTTACCGATGCGACCGGGATGCCAATAACAGCTCTCACTCTCGTGGGGGTGGTGTTTTAATTGCATGCAACGTTTCTCTTCTCTCTTATGTGCTTCCTACGTTGCCGCCACTGTTAGAACTCACTTGCGTATGTATTCAGTTATGCGACCACCGTTTGTTTATTGCCGCTGCCTACCTGCCTCCTAACCATAGCATGAATGAGGAGAAAATAAGTGCATTGATCGACTTCGTTACTAATATCTGCACTACTCTTGGTCCGAGAGACAGGTTCATGCTTATTGGTGATTTCAACCAGTCTACGCTATCCTGGACATCGGCGTCAGAGGAAAATGGAGCTGCTTTTGATTTCTATGAGCCTCATGCACGCTCCGCGCGCAGTGTCCAGTTCGTTGATGGTTTGCATCAGAGTGGACTATACCAGCTTAACTTCAATACTAACTCATCGGGGCGAATACTTGACCTAATTTACGCAAATTGGCCAGCTGCATCTACATGTTCTTCAATACGTGTCTGTGAATATCCCCTTACTACTATCGACGAACACCACCCTCCGCTTGACTTTGATTTGGACAACGTAGCCCCAGTTACGATCGCTACAGCCATTGATGCTGATAAAAGGCTGAATTATGCTCGTGTTGACCTTCCAAAATTGGAGCGATTGATTTTATCTTTTGACAATTCTTTTAACTGTTCGGACTATTCAACCATTGACGATGCCACAGAGGCTTTTTGTGAGTTCATGAGATCTGCTATATGTGAATGCACTCCTGTTAAAATTCCTCGTCGTGGACCACCATGGGCTGATCGCACACTAAATGCATTAAAAAAAGAAAAAAGAAAAGCCTATTCTGATCAACGAGCAGAACGAAACAGCACGTCACGTCTTTATTACAACAGAGTTCATTCTCTCTATCGCCGATATAATAGATCCTGTCACCGAAGTTATTTGAAACAAACTGCACGTTCCCTCTGCAAGTACCCTAGGCGCTTTTGGAGTTATATGGACAAAAAACGAAAATCTGCTGGGCTACCAAGCATTATACGTTATGACAGTGACAGTGCCTGTTCCCTGCCAGAAATGTGTAAATTGTTTGCATTGCGCTTCAAGGACAACTTTGCTTCTCAAACTACTGGTCCAGAAGATGTGGCCGATGCTCTCTCTAACACACCTGTTGGTGCACTGCTCCCTATGCTACCAGTCATCACTGTCGATACGATCACCTCTGCCATCAAATGTGTCAAATCCTCATATATCCCTGGCCCAGATGGTATACCGGCCGTTATCCTAAAGTGGTGTGCTTCTGCGCTTGCTCCCTCGCTGATGAAGATTTTTAAGGAGTCCCTGAGATGTGGAACCTTTCCTGCCACTTGGAAATCTTGCTGGATGACACCCATCTACAAGAAGGGCTGTAAGAATGATGCTGTAAACTATCGTGGCATAACCTCACTCAGCGTGTGTGCAAAGGTGTTCGAAATGCTAATCTACGAGCCATTGTTGGCCTCGGCCTGCAACTATATTAGTGTGAATCAACATGGTTTCGTACCCAGGCGATCTACAACGACTAATCTACTAGAATTTGTTAGCAAATGCCATAAATCTATCGATAACGGTTTACAACTAGATGCTATTTATACGGATATCAAGGCAGCATTCGACAGTGTATCGCACTCCATCTTGCTAGCGAAACTCGACTTACATGGTCTCCCAAACCCTATGATAATGTGGCTTAGATCGTACCTTACAGATCGTCAATATTCTGTGAAGTTAGGCCCGTACATGTCAAGTCCAGTACATGCATCTTCTGGAGTCCCGCAGGGCAGCAACCTGGGTCCTTTGCTGTTCCTTCTTTTCATCAACGACGCGACATTGATCCTTCCGGCTGATAATCATCTACTGTACGCAGATGACGCGAAAATTTTTCGTATTATTCGTGAACCAGAAGACCACGCCCGACTGCAAACTTCCTTACATGAGTTCCAGTGTTGGTGCAACCGTAATGCTTTATCCCTATGCACACATAAATGTGAAGTCATCACTTTCAGTCGTTCTCGCTGCCCATGATTGTATGAATATGCGCTTGAGGGACAGTCCTTGGTGCGAAAACTATGTGTTAAGGATCTAGGTGTTTTGCTTGATACAAAACTATCATTTAAGGATCAGCTGGATCATGTAGTAGCCACCAGCAATAGAATGCTAGGACTAGTTATCAATATGACTCGCGAGCTTAATGATATACCTTGCACCAAGGCTCTCTATTGTTCACTTATCCGGTCGTTAATGGAATATGCAAATATCGTATGGTGGCCAACTGCAGCGCGTCCGTTAGCTCGATTGGAATCAATCCAGCGCAAAATTTCACGATTTGCACTTCGCTCATGGAACCAAAGGCTCGATTACCGGACTAGGTGTTTACTACTCGGGCTACCCACCCTAAGTGAGCGTATACGAAAAGCCAGGTTGTCGTTCATCACGGGACTTCTCAACGGCCGTATTGACTCTCCGTCACTACTGGCTGCCATCAACCTGTACGTTCCGGCCAGGCCGCTCCGGACTCGGGCAATGTTGGCCCTCGACGACCGTAGAACGCAATTTGGCTCCTCTGACCCGTTCCTACTCATGTGCCGTGCTTTCAACGCAGTCAGCGACGCTTTTGAGCCGAGGATTTCGCCAACTGAGTTTTATGATCGTGTTTCTGTGTTAAACTTGGTTCCATAGTGCACATTTTTATGTTCTATGTTATTGTAATCCATTGTAAAGAACTCATTGTAAAACATTGCAAAAATGGTTCGAGAGGGCATTATTGTCCATCGATAGACAAATAAACATAAACGCAAGACTAACTGCCCTGCTATTTGGAGTTAATACTGAATCAGAGATAGCAAAAAGCTTTTTCGATAAACGGTACATAACACTGTTGTTATGTCAAATATAACCAAGAAATTAACTAAATATTTTGAATGGTATTGACCTGCTCGGGAGATGAAGAATAATACATTCCGTATTACCCTTCTGTCTACACTATGAGAACTTCTGCAGCGAACAAGTCGAGCCCCTATCAAAATCATATCGAGTTAAAGCTCGATGAGTTGAAAAGATCAATCGTTCAAACACGAAAGAAAAGATAGAGCTATTGTAGACATATGGCATATGTGTAATTATATTACCTCAAACTCTTCTTTGAATTGCCCTTTCAATGCTCGTAAATAATGGAATCGAAATACGATTTTACTTGACGATGTTGATGAAAATAGTGCTGATTTGATCATTTATATTTATTGGTACTCAAATTTACTGTAGCTTGAAGTAAGAGTTTATTTGTATCATCATAATTTAAATTAAAATTTGATATATATGTTAATTTGATAACTGTTACTACAACCGAGCTTACATAGATTAAATTTAATAGATAACTATTTGTTGGGCCGTTCAGTGTACTTATGCAAATTTTCATTAGACAGTTGGGAAGACCATCGTAAAAAGCACTCTAGAATATTTTCTTCCCAACTGCTATTTTTGATTGAAATGATAATCGAAAATGAATATCATAACTAATGAAAGTGTATAAAAAAGTCTGAACAATATAAATTTACCGATTCAAACGTTTTAAACCTTAAAAAATCAAAGCAGATTATCATGAATAATTTTCAGCATATTGTTTGCGTTATGGACTAACTATAAACATTTTTTTTTAATTTTAGAGGGTATATTACTAGTGGCCCATCTATCTTTGCATAGTTATGTGGCACTTTGATAACAATTAGAAATCTGTAGAACTAACATGATTACGTAGATCGTTACGGCGAGAAGAATGCGAAGAATCTCCACTGAGTTACATTCACTTCGATGAGAACTGTAAGTATATAAAAATATTACAAAAAGCCAAGATTTTTTTGTTTTACGCAAATGCTATGAAATACCAAGTCTCCAGCGAAGATACTGTTTTTCTTTATAGTTACCATTCGTATATAAATCTTAAAGACAATGGCTTGGACAATGGACTAAATCTGATAAAGCTCTCGAAGCTCTATTTTGAGGAGATTAGTTTTAAGGTCTAATGTGGTCTAAAGAATAGACGCACTCAATGCCATTATCCCGAACGGATTTCGTCCAAACAGTCTTGACCATTAGTTGTAAGAATTCAAACAAAAACAAAATGTTTGCCAAAAAAATGCCATGCAATAAACATAGTTATTTTTTAAATAGCAAGTTATCTCTTTTTCGATATTTTTTGACAAATGTAGACCCCATTAAAGTTTATCTTTTACACACAATTGAGATGAACTATATTACAAAATACTCATAATTTACAAATGAATTGTAGCACCAAGCAAGAAAAAAGAACTTGTTATATATTTACAATAATGTATATATTGTAAGCGAATATAAATATAACTATGACATACTTAGCTCATTTCCGTTATATGAATTTAAAAAAATCCTAATCTTTCTTCTGGCAAACTGTTCAATAATTGCCTCTGTATCAATTTGATCCATCAAATCTTGTTCTATTTATAAAATAGCAAGATTGTTAAGCTTGGCTTCTCCCATCGAGTTACGTAAAAAGTTCTTAATTCGTTTTAAAACAGAAAAAGATCGTTCGCCAGAAGCATTAGAAATGGGAATCGTCAGAAATAATTTCAATAATGTTTCCATGTTTGGGAACGTACATGCCATATCTTTAGCCACTTTGTACAATGCCTGAACGTCAACTTTAATGTTATTGTTACCTTCATTATTGTTGTCGGAATCTATTATTTTTAAATCGTCGTTTTCTTTGAGAAAAAGTATGAATTGCTCTAACTCTTCTTGCAACCCATGAACCTCAATGTCATTTTTGTACATTTCTGATAGAGCTTTAATCAATTTGGATCGATTTTCTGCCGACATATTCTAGTCATAAAAAACTCTGAATGGTTCTAATACAGTTTCATATTTTTCTGTCCTTTGCGTAAGTTGCGCTTTTATATTATCGCATATGGCATAAAATGTATTAACGATAAATCATCTCTGTCTGTAAATTGATGTTCATTTTCACGAGATTCATCAAAGAACAATTTTCGCTTTCGTGTTCGTTTTTCTTCGGTAAACAATGAAGACAAATTGGACAGCTCCTTCTTCAACCTTTGAAAAATCAGTTCGAAAGTTGTCTGTGAATTTAACCAAAGAGGTAATTAATGAAACACCTTTAAATAATTCACATTCAACAGTTTGAAGCGATTTACTTGTTGCGTTAATTCTTTGTAAAAGTGTATTCCATATGATGGTCAACAACGCAATGTCAGGTTTTACCATCTGCTTGAGAAGTGAATTTGCCTCATCGACTGTAGCAGATTTTTCAACTACATCGTTACAAATATCTGACAATGCGTTTTGGATGTCCTTAAAACCAACATTTAATGCCGAAACTGCATAGCTGACCATCTTGTGACAGAACATCTTTTCAGTAATACGGCTGATTGATGTTGACCCTTGTTTAAAATTTCTAATAACACTTTCCATCGATGAGTTGATGAAGAAAAAAATGTATACAATTTTTGTATGAAACTGAAGTAATTAACGGCTTTTTTGCAATTTTCAGCAGCAAAATTAGCTACTTAATTTAAACAGTGATTCGCGCACGGTATGAACACGGCACTTGGGCTGTGTTGTTTAATGCGAGCTTGTAAGCCCATATACTTGCCCGACATATTTGATGCATTATCAAATGATTGACCCCAACAGTGTGCAATATTTAATCCCAATTTTTCTAATTTTTCAAGAACTTCTTGTTTCAGATAGGAAGCGTTATGCCTATCTATCGGAATAAAGCCCAAAAATCATTCGAATATTTTCTCAGAAAAAGAAACATATCTTATAACAAACGTTAGTTGATCGATATGAGCTATATCGGGAGTGGAATCTACTATAATGTTGTAATAAATAGCTGACTTAATATCGTCTACTATTTTGCTTTTAATGTTATTACTAATTATCTTAAAATTCATCACAAATAGTATTTGAGAAATAATTTACATTCCCACGACCTTGAAAGCTGTGTTTTTCTAAATGTAATTTCAAAAAATCATCATACTCACTTAAGTACTCAAGACAAGAGAGATAATTTCCCTTTCGGTTGCTTTGCTCACTTTCATCATGTCCCCTGAAAGCTATCCCTAAGCGGCCTAACAATTTTATAGTGCTGACTACTCGCCTTAGCACTTCTCTCCAGTACTTTTCCTCTTTCTCCATTTCTAGAATAACAATACAATACACAATACAATACAATACAGAAAACAATACACAAGGATAGCAATATACACAATTCGTTGTTTCTGAATACACGAGTCATGTTCTCTCTTCTACTTTTCCATTTTTCTTTTTTCTATAAAAATGATCATTGATCAGTCTCCTATAATATTCACTGTTATTATCTTTGTAAAGTTTTTTTGAATTTTGCATGCTACCAAAATTGGATGGTTTGTTTTTTACTACAAAGTCAACAAACTCATCTGTGAAGGGGCGTCTCCAAATCGCGATGTCTTTACGGTTAGTGTATGAACACGATGCTATCGGTTCTATAGCCTGCTGAAGCTCAGAAAGTTCAGTTATTGGGGCCCTTTCCATTTGAAATTCGTAGGCTGAAATTTCAGCCTGTCAGCTGTTTGCATTGTAAAGCAGTTTTCGAGCAGCTATCTAATAGAGTATAATATACAGGTGGGCTTATCCCAAGGTGTATGAATTTAGAAGGCTGATTTTTATCGCTTCTGCTTCTGAATGAAGATTGTAAGAGTGTGTTGAGTATTCGTCAAGCCTCCAGAAAGCTTGTTAGAGCAAAAGTTTTCACCCGTTCTGCCAAAAAGTGATGTTGAAAATTGGTTATGAAAAAATGCTATGAGACCACCTGGCCTACATACACTTTGATTCCAGATTTCACCACCCGATCTCTTTAATGCACCTTGGGATCCCGCTGCGCAAATTCGAGCAGTTTCCTGCGCAGGAAATGTACCAAATTCTGCGCTAGCCAGCGCAGATTATGGCTGGTCTCCCGCGCTGGACTTCAGCGATTCCTGCGCTGGGTCGAGCAAGTTTAGCGCCATCTGCTGGCGAAATGGACGAACTATTTATGGCGGCGGAGCAAAAAAAACGGTCAAAAATTTAAAAATGTTGGCGCCCATTTTTTCGTCCGCTTCTTCTCCCTCCCTCACCCTGCCTTGCCTTACTTGCGCTTCTGCCCGTGCCTTCCGCCGCCAGCTGATTGGCTGTTGCGGTGTATGCGTTGATACTCATATGTGCATTGCGGTTGTGTATTGTTATTGGTGGGTGTTAGCATTTATTAATTTGTGTGTGACCTTGAGACGCTGTGGGAGAAGATGGATTGGGATTCAAAGTGTTATCGGTGTATTGTTGGTTTATTTTATTTCGTGCCGCTGCTGATGAGACCATTCGATGCCCCTGCCAGTTGAGGGTGAAGAAGCCTATTTAAAACAAGCGTAGGAGAACGTCTAACACTAATCAAATATTTTTTTATTTGAACATGTTTGATGCTTCAACGACCTTCTAAGCATCATGTAGCACAATGTATAGTGGCAATAAAATATTTTTTGTAAAACATGCCTAAATATGTCTCGAGTTTTCGGGTCACGACACATACACACACAGCGCGGGGAAAGTGTAGACATGGGAATATTGATTCTTTTTAAAGATCAAGTGCGGTCCAGTTCACTCAGTGAAATGAACTGATCGCGTGCGGTGATTCGTTCGCACGCCCAAGGTGGGGTATGATTTGGTACGACGACTGTGTGATTAAAATAGATTCCATCCTATTTTTTGCAAATCTGCACCAGCAGGTAGTAAAAACTGTATGGTGTTAATGCAATTAAAAAAGTGAAAAAATTAACATTTGACAATTTGCTATGAATAATGAATTATGTTATATTTTGCTTTTCCACTTTTATTTATATGTAAATTCATATCCCTTCCTTATAAACTAAATCGATTTCAGCTTAACTATTGAGAACTCCTCAAATAAAATCTAAGAGTAAAAATGTATTTATGCAAAGATTAAATCGTTTGGAAGTTCCTAATCAATTACTCTGACCAGTCTTTGAATTCAAACAATTGAAATTTAATTTTAAAGTTCTTAATTAATCTAAAAACCGTTGTGTTGTAGAAAAAGTAGCTCAGTAAGTTTTTTAGGATCCAATCGCGATCTTTTTTCGGTATAGATTTGTCCAGCTTTTGAGAATACTCCTTCGCACGGGACGGATGTGGCTGGTATACAAAAAATACCTTGTACTAATTTATACAGGTTTGGAAACCTAGATTGGTTTTGTTTCCACCATGCCAAAGGGTCAGATTCTAGTTCTGCATATTCCGATGCAATGTAACCGTCTAGTTCTTGTTTTGCTTTAGTTTTAGGATCGGAAGCCACTTGCCTAATAGATATCCTACTGACAAAGTCTCCAAATAAGTGTTGACGATATTGATCCTTTTCTTGGTTGTCTTGAGTTTGAGAGTTTGATGTGGCTGTATTAATAATGTTCTGATTTGGATAGATTGTTTCGATAATATCGATAATAGATTGGTATGTTTTTTCGTATCTATTTTCTTCGTTTTCAAAACTTTGCCGTTTCATACGTGGATCGAGTAGCATTGCTTGATTTACGATCGTATTTCGAAACATGGGATCAAATCTTTCTTCAAGACCATGAATCAAATAGTTTCCTAATTTTCGCACTGAACTTTCTAATTCTTCGTTCAACAAATCAGTAGTTTTAGTGATGAGAATTTTGATAAGGAGTCCCATGTGTGATAATGTAACGGTTTTTTCTGATGAAGCAATTTTTGTTGCGTAATCAAAGTTTTGTAAAATTTTGATTGCCTGCTCTATCACAATCCAATCTTTGTTTTGTAGAGAAGTTTTCATCTTAATTGTATCTAAACAAGATAGTAATGGTATTTTGTTCTTATAAAACCGTTCCAGCATATCGTAAGTAGAATTCCAGCGAGTAACAATGTCTTGTTTTAGTTTAAGAACGGGGTAATTCAATTGTGTTTGCACTTCGGAAAGTTTTTTGGTTGCCGTACTGCTTTTTTTAAAGAACGTAACAATACGTTTTACTTCGTCAACTGTGGTTTCAATTGCTTTTTCTATCGATTTTTTTAACAACTAAACTTAAACTGTGTGCAAAACATGGAAAATGATTCACTTGTTTTAGTTCTTTTGCAGCTGATGACATGTTACTCGCGTTGTCAGTTACTAAAGCAACTACTTTCTCCGTTATATCAAACTTCTCTGTTACTTCATTTACCCACTCAGCAATATTATGTCCAGTGTGTTGATAAGGAAACTCCGAACATTCGAGTAAATTGGAACATAACTTATTATCGTTATCGATGTAATGTGCTGTTAGTGCATAAAAGCTAGTGTTATTGATGTTCGACCATCCATCTGAGGTCAGCGCTATTTTTGTGGTATTTTCCAAAGCAGTTTTGACCTTTTGCAGGCTTTTGTTGTACTCCCTATTCAAAATTGCCTCTGAAACAGTTTTGCGGCTAGGTAATTCATAGTTTGGATTTAATCCATAACTATATTTCTTAAACGCCTCACTTTCGGTAATAGAGAAAGGAAGCGACTCTTGGCAAATTAGTTTTAATAAAAGCTCATCCTGCTTTTTTTTGGCTTCTGATGTAAGCGGTTTCAGTGGAGTAAAGAAAGAGTCCATGGTGGCCGGTCGAGAAATCCCTGCTGAGGATTGTTGAATTGGGGTACATTCCTCAACATTACACTCTCCATTCGACGAGGAAGCATTAACGCGTTTTAAAGGTATTCCGACATGTTTTGCAGTCAGATGCCGTTTCAAATTGGATGACGATCCTTTAGTGCATCGAATGATCTTAGCACAATATAAACATTTTCCAGCATTTTCCGTTTTCTCGAAGTGTTGCCATACATCGCTTGTCGCTCGTACCGTGCTCATCGTTTCAATTCTAAGTAAAAATATAATAATTAAGTTGTTAATTATTATTGCCTTCTCTAAAATCTGTATCTGATCGATGAATTACTATTAACCCTAAAAACCTTTTTAAGCTACATTCTTAACACTTTGAACGCCGGGCTGACGTTACAGTTATTGAGTGAGCACGTAGCGTATGGCAAGAGAGCGATGAGAGCGACAATTTCTAGTGCCATTGTTATCACTTTTTTGTTTCATTGCGATAAGCGGCGTAGCACATGTCGTTCTCGTTCTCTCTTTCCTACCTCATTCGTTCTCAAGATAATCACTGAGCGTCAGATGCAAAGCTGAACGGTGAGCAAAACCGTCATGCGAATTTATGTGACACGGCGCTTAAATTGTTAACCATTGTAACACACTGCCACTACTATAAAATTATCTATTATCCCTACCCTACTATATAAAACTATTATCTTTAAGATTACGATTTGACAATAAAGAGTTCTCTGCGTGCCCATTGAAGAGAAAGGGTGTTCTTTTTGCACTCCACTGGCGCCAGTAGCGTCATAAAACGCCAAAGCGTCATCAAGCTAATACTTCAGTATTTTGAGCTTAAAAACTCTCAAATAATTTGTTAACTAAAATATGAAACTGCATAAATGCTAATACGCAATATGATAATACACAAACACAATAGATCTTTCGTAATATAAGGACAAAAAGCATATTTTACTGTATATAGCAATCAGAACGGCATCGTATTCTCCACATTTTTAAAACTCACCTTTTATTCGTACAGGTTTATGATACCGTTTGCTTAGGTTTCTCGAATCTTATTGATCGGTTTTTAGTTGTGCCACGTTCAATTGCTAACTATCAACTGACTTATTTTGGTTTTAACGGTTTTTATCGGCGTGCACTAACACTGATAAAAAACCGTTAAAAGTTTTCAATCATAATTACGCCGGACAATACACTTACAACTGTCTACACCACTTCATTCTAACCTTTTTATTCTTCACTGTTGATACACACTTCACACTCATGTCGTGGTAGTACACTTGTGTCCCACACTTGCAGGGGCCACAGTGTTGACGACCAGAAATTTTTTGCACACATTGATAATTATCCATAACCGAAAGAGCTGCCGATAAACTGATGTTTTCAACTGATGTGCTATCTCGCCTTACTTAACTGAAAGAGCGGGAAGGTAAGGTTTTTTTTCACAATTTTTTTCGTCCTTTCATTTTAATTCTCTGCGCGATACAGTTCGATCTCACCAATTGAACTATGAGTGCATGATAACCATTGAAGTTTTATATAATAGCGTACCTTTTTTATGTGAAATAAAACTTGATTTTTTCTACATAGAATATATGTCATTTTTTGCATTTTTAACATAAAATCATGCTTTTCAATTTAACTGACTTTCAACTTTTGTGTATCCAACTTGAGAACATGCTTACTATCAATCGTGCAACTATAGAGTTTCGACCGTACATTAGCAAATTGTTGCACACTTGCATAGTTGACATCGAACGTCCACAAAAGAAACCAACACCTACGTTTTTCGCACACAAGCTTAGTTGACATCGAACGTCGACAAGAGGAACCAAACCGCATCGTATATGTGCGGTCATTTTTCGCACACTTTCATAGTCGGCGCGATGAGCATCCGCACAGAGAATCAATACCGCACCGTATGCGTGTGGTGATTTTTCGCACACTTTCATAGTCGGCGCGGTGAGCACCCGCATGGAGAATTAATACCGCACCGTTGGCGTGCGGAGATGTATCGCACACTTTCATAGTCGGCGTGGTGAGCGTCCACACCGTTGGCGTGCGGGGATGTATCGCACACTTTCATAGTCGGCGCGGTGAGCACCCGCACGGAGAATTAATACCGCACCGTTGGCGTGCGGGGATGTATCGCACACTTTCATAGTCGGCGCGGTGAGCACCCGCACGGAGAATCAATACCGCACCGTTGGCGTGCGGGGATGTATCGCACACTTTCATAGTCGGCGTGGTGATCATCCGCACGGAGAATCAATACCGCACCGTTGGCGTGCGGGGATGTATCGCACACTTTCATAGTCAGCGCGGTGAGCACCCGCACGGAGAATTAATACCGCACCGTTGGCGTGCGGAGATGTATCGCACACTTTCATAGTCGGCGTGGTGATCATCCGCACGGAGAATCAATACCGTTCATTCTATCATGTCGCGATCCCCCCCTCCCCCCGTCCGGCGCTAGGGATGAGGATGCGCTACAAGATAGCTGAATCAGCCGTTCTACCGATGAAGTAGCCTGAATCGATCATACGGGGGGGGGGGGTCTGGTGGGGGGTGCGTGCTTGCGTTCGCGCTTTCGTGGGTGCGTGCTTGCGTTTGCGCTTTCGCGGGTGCGTGCTTGCGTTCGCGCTTTCGAGGGTGCGTGCTTGCGTTCGCGCTTTCGCGGGTGCGTGCACGCGTACGTGCATGTGTGTTTGCGTGCGTGCGTGTGTGCATGCATGTGTATGTGTGTGTCTGTGTGTATGTGTGTGTGTGTGTGTGTGTGTGTGAGTTTGCGCGCGCGTGTTTGTGTGTGTGCGTGCGTGCGTTGGAAACCCCAAAACTATTTGATTCTGAAGCGTACATTTTCATCCGCTGCGGCTACAACGTCCATGCATTTTCGTTCTCGCTACCCGAGAGACAACACAACAATTGGCATTGGCATCTTTGCGATCGGCTCAGCTGTTGCGGGTATTAAAAAAACACGTGATCTAAGCAAACGTGCGTGTGATATATTGCACATTTATTTCTAATTCAGCTAGCGGACGCAAGTGGAAACAACATTTTGAATTGAATCCATTCAAAAGACGATTCTGGATTTGTTTATTATGGTGCGCGTATGATACTGCACCTGTCCGTCCAGAATCTGGTGGCTTGTTGGTTTTGAGTCGGTATCATGACGCCGTGCGACCGGCACTGCCTTGGAATGGGTTCGGATCGGTAGGTTCATGTTTTGGTCGAGTGCATTCCGTGCATTTGTCGTGTCACAGCGGTAGCCCGGCAGCAACAAAGTCAAGACAAACACTTACCCGGGTGTGGACTGCTACGCTAAGTTCTTTTTATTATTATTATTATTATTATTATGATTGGCGTAATAGCCAACGCGATCATGCCGGCCTTTTCAGGACTTGAGTACCACGTAGCCGGATAGTCACCTCTTGCTACGGCGGACGGTTCATACGCGGTTAGAACCCACGACGGGCATGCAGATGTGCGGAATGATGGCGGTGCCGCGGGACCGCTCCTATCCAGTGTGCAACTTGCATACTGCCACACTGTCTCCTGCCCGATGCATACGCTGCAGGCAGGGGGAAGGATGCACCTCACGATAAAAAAAAAAACACGGCCATGAACCAGCGGCGGACCTAACGGTAGGCGGACTAGGCGGTCGCCGAAGATCTCTAGTCTGTAGTATGCCGTATGTCTACAAGTGGACAGATTTTTAGCGACAAGGGCCCCGGAAAGATGGTCGTTACGGCTCAGTGGCTGGAGAACCATTTGCACCTCCCCTCCCCCCCATGGCGATAACAATTTTAGGGCCATTGACCGATGATCCTAGGGGTCCTATGGCCACCCCCCCCCCCCCACCATCCGCTGGCAAATTAAGTATACTGTTCAATCTTCCAACAGCTGTGTGTCAGTACTCCCTCCTCAGGGGCCTCAATTCGTCTTTTCGCCTTTCAAGAACACCTTCCTTTCTTTGACCGATGGATCATAACATTCCGGAAGAAATTACATTTGGCGACAGTTTTGCATACACACGCACACTCACAATCATGCGCAGGATGCTTAGCATATCTATGTAATCCACAACAGACAAAAGCAAAAGCTTAGTGTTAGAAACGTGTTAGAGCAAATTAGGGTTCTGCGCGTTGCACAGCAAACCCTCCATCGTGCGCTAGCGATTCCGTAGTCATTTTTACATTGCATCGATTAAACTCATTGCGCTTTTTTGCTTTGATTTGAATAATGAACCTTTGACTGCGATGGCTATTAGATTTAATGGACATTATGACTCTTTTGACTGGAATTCCCTAAGTTAACCTGTTTTTCTTGCTGTGATACTATGTGTTATTTATTTTGTGCTGATGTTACATTGTACCGTGATGCTTTATGTTATTAAAAGTTTAGTTTATAAGATCAGTGATAAGGCCAATGATTGCCAATCACTTAACATTTACAAATAAACAAATAAACAAATTTGTAACAATGCAACTTCATCGCCGCAATGTGTATAAACGGTTTTTTAAGCGCCACAGCAAATCATGAGCATTGTCCACACGCGAGAAAGAGATAGCGCTATGGAGGGAAAAAGCACGGACGACGGCTGACAGCGATTGGCCGTCTGACGCACCAACACATTCAAACCTTCGACAGCGCGCTCAGGCGAGGGGTACGAGGCGGAGCCAGGGACAGGTAGCTCGACGAGCTGCTTGACAAATTTGCCGTTGGAGAGAAAAGGAAGGCATGATAAAATTCTCCGAACGGTATGATTTCTTACGTCGCTTTGCGCAGCGGGTAGCTTTTAGACTAAAATTTTCTAGACTGAAAATCGCAGGCTAGTTTTTTTGTGTGGTTTTGTATGGAGTGTTTGCATAATTTCAGCCTCCAACTGTCAAACTCCATACAAAAAACTGACTAGAATTGTGAAGACCCCCATTGCCGGACTATTATTTTCTATATCATCTTTAGAATGAGATGCAGAAGGCTCGTCCGTGCATTTACTAGCAGACGTTTTGGGGTCTGGTAGCAAAAATTTATCCATAGCATTTTTTTGTGAGGCAATAAATTCCTCTTCTTTCTTATTTTTTTTGCGCTTCTCTGCGCCACTTTGGTAACGCTTCATTTCTAATTATCTCTCGCTCTCACACACAATATATTCAGAAAAATATTCATAAGCAAAACAAATCGTTATGGTTCAGTATGCTTCGTAACGTTCAGTAATCTAACTGAAGGAATATATACACGAATAATAAATATATACAGATATAAATTGACAAGAACACTAAAATTAACACGATAAATATATACATATATATAGTTGATAATTATAAATATACAGCTAAATACTCCCTGAACAGCCGACGAAAATTGCTGTAACTAGAAATTTTCTACAAATTGCCCAGTCACTACCTCTGATTTTTCCAATTTTTTCCACGGCACAATGTATTGCTCGCGACAAAAATGCACTTGACGACTCAACGATCAAAAGTGAAGTGAACCAATAATCCAGATCCTTTTTTTTTCAAATAAAACATTCGTGGGAAGAAGAAAACAAGAAGCACCGCGGATGTGGAACCGAAAATAGACAAAACATCCAAAACACGCACGTGCGACGAGGGGTGGGTGTGAAGCGCGTGCTTCCAATTTTCGCAGGAATTGTTTCTATTCATCCTCGTGGTTGAATACTCATTTCTTCGGTTATCTCCAAAACAAACATGCTTTCTCGCTCTGCCCAACACGTTCATACCAATGCACATTGGGCAAACGCCTGTATAAAAATCGAAAAACCAACTTCATCGCAGGTTTACACCATAATCATTTTCTTAAAATAGATATGTTATAACTCGTGGAAGGAAGACACATGTGTTTCGTTCGTAGTTCAGACACAGAGTGCCGTTTATTCTCACTGACAGCTGTTTGCTACCCAACTAGCAGTTTCTGTCGATGGACAGCTGTCAGACGTATATGACAACTCTCTCCTCCTAACAATATAAAGTGATTACTTGCTAAAGTGTGAAAGACAATTCATATTTATATTCTAAATTAAAGTAATAATCCCTAATCACGGTATCTAATTGGTGGTTGTCGAGTTCTTGTTGATCTCCTAACTTGAGTTTGAGATTCTTCTCCACAAGCTAAATCTTCATTGATATTATCAGATCTAACCATCTCCGTTTCTGAATCATGAGGGAGTTGAAACTCTTCCATCCTATCTGGCAGATAAACTGATTTATCTATCCAAGGTTCTATGTTTTGGTTACTACTATGGTGGATTGATATTTCTTCAGGACCAGATCTCATTTGGTTTATGTGCCTTTTCCACATCCTTCCATCGTCTAATCGTATTTCGTAATGCAGTTTTCCTAGCTTCTTTGTAATCGTTCCAAATTTCCACTTTTCGGTCTGGGAAAGGAAATCTCTTGCTGCTACTCTTTCGTTTACTGCAAATGATCTTGTCGTTTTGTGTACTACTTCGGGATTGGATTTCTTTTCGATTTTTGGTACCATAACATCAAGCCGAGACCGTATCTGTCTGTTTAACATTAACCGCGAGGGACTTTCCCCTGTGCTTGGAAGAGTTGTTTTCCTGTACGCTAGCAGTATGTTTTGTAACTTTTTTGGAATTTCAGATTTATGGCATTGCATAGTTTTAATTTTATCTTTAATTGTTTGTACATATCTTTCTGCCTGACCATTTGTTGCGGGATGGTAAGGAGCTCCTGTTTTATGGGTTATTCCGTTAGATTTTAAGAATGTTTGGAATTTTTCTGACATGAATTGTGTACCTCTATCGGTCACTAAAATTGATGGCAAGCCAAAAGTGGCAAAAATTTCTCGCATTTTGTCTATAGTAGTGTCTGTATTCATATCCGGTGTTATTTTTACTTCAGGCCATTTGCTGTACGCATCTACTAGAATAAGAAAATATATACCCATAAATGGCCCAGCGTAATCCGCATGTACTCTTTCAAAAACTGATTGTGGACGCTTCCATACATGAGTTGGTACTTTAGGAGGATCTTTTCTTACTTTTGCACAAGAAACACAGTTTTTTGATAATCTTTCTATGTCGTTATCCATATTTTTCCACCAACAATAAGATCTAGCAAGAGATTTCATGCGTGATATGCCGAAATGGCCTTCATGAAGTTCGTCTAAGACTCGATTTCGTAATTGAGGTGGAACGTAGACCCTAGCGCCTCTCATAAGACATCCCTTTTGAAGAGAAAATTGTGTCTGGTCGATTCCAAAACGATCGTTAATGGATACTGTTCTCCCTGAATTTAATCCGTCTATTAGTAATTGAACATTTATGTCTTTGCTAGTCTCTTTACTAAGTTCTTCTACTGATACGGGAAGATTTTCTATTTGATTTAGTTCAATTTCATCGGGTTCTTCTGTATCCTCCAGCTGAATGTCTCGGATTGGCAATCGTGACATTCCGTCAGCATTTCCGTGTTCTTTTGATGGTCGATATCTAATCTCAAAATTGAATGATTCTAGAAATACAGCGTAATGTTGCATGCGAGTTGCTGATAGCGTTGGCAAACCTTTCTGTGGTGATAGAATTTGAGAAACTGGCTTGTTATCGGTTATTAAGATAAATTTTCTTCCATAAAGATATCGGTAAAACTTTTTAACTCCGAAAATAATCGCATATGCTTCTTTATCCACCTGAGTATATCTTTGTTGGGTTGGTGATAGTGTTTGAGATGCGTATTGAATTGGATATTCTTTGCCATCTGGATAGATGTGACTTAAAACGGCGCCAACTCCGTAGGGCGAAGCATCTACTGCTAGAGCTATTGGTAAGCTAGGATCGTAGTGTACCAAGATCCGTTCAGATTGCATTTCCTTTTTGATCCATTCAAATGCGTCCTGGCAACCTTCATGCCATTCGAAAGGAATTTCGTTTTTAAGTAAATTATTTATGGGATAGATCTTTTCACTTAAATTTGGGATAAATCTCGCGTAATAATTCACAAGGCCTACAAAAGCTCTTACCTCATCTTTGTTCCTTGGTTTTGGCATTAGTTGAATGGCAGTAATTTTCTCCTTCATTTTGTGAATACCGTACTTGTCGATTCTGTATCCACAGTATTCTATGCAATCTGCAAGGAAATTACATTTGCTATCATTCACTCTCATATTATGGTCTTGAAATCGTTTTAAAACAGTGCGCAGTCTTTCCACATGGGTCTTGTCATCAGGAGCTGTTATTTTAACATCATCTAAAAATACAGAAACGCCTGGAATTCCTTGGAGAATCTGTGTGATTTCTCTTTGGAATATGGCTGGGGCAGAAGCAACCCCGTACATTAACCGTGTTGGTCTGAATAGTCCCATGTGAGTGTTCAGTGTTAAAAATTCCTGATGTTCAGGTTTAACTGTCATCTGTAAATATGCCTGCGCTAAATCTATTTTCGAGAATTTTTCTCCCCCAGCCATGTTAGCAAAAAGCTCCTCTATTGTGGGCAAAGGAAACTCGTCTATTACCAAGTTTTTGTTCACCGTTAATTTATAATCTCCACACAATCGTACACGGTTTCCTGATTTTTTTACGGGTACTATTGGTGTAGCCCATTCACTGCGATTGACTTTTATTAAAATTCCTTGATTTACTAAATCGTTAATTTCTAAAATTCTAAATTCTTCTTTTTTCTAAATCGATAAAATATTTTGTTTTTATCTTAAACTTACTGAGATATAGGCCATCAAAGTGTAAACTTTGGGTTTTTTGTCCCAACTTTGAGCTATTTTTCGACCGAACATAAACCATCATATTTTAGTATATGATGGTTAGATTTTGATAATCAATGTGTCGTTGGAAAGGTTTTTTGTCATACTTTGATGTTATGTCTTAATATTTTGCAATAACTTGTTTTTAAAGTTCATAAATGATTGAAAACCAAACATCACTGCTGAATTTTTGGATATTTTTATTTTGGAGAGTGATTTTTTTTTATGATTCGACTCGATTTCACTCGTGAGTCGTATATCATTGGAAAGATCAACAATTTTCCTACGCATTGTCGTTAAAATTAGCTGCGACCATCTGCGACCCCGAAAATTATTAAACTTTTTCTTGAAAATAGCGCGAGCGATTTTGACGTGTTGTTGTATGAGCCATACACCACCAGTATCCAACTACCTGTCATAAACGGGCATTTGAAACAAACAGGCAGAAAACAAAGCTGAAGAGAGGAAAAACAGTTTAAAATAGGTCGTAAGATAGGAATCGGTTCTTTTCCAAACAAACCATGAAAAACACAACTTTTTTAGTGCTTAATACTTTAAAAATTCGTTTTCAGTCAGAAACTTATTCCGCCTTCGTTTTAATTCCTACCAATTATTATTGCTGCTGTTAACTGATACGTAATAACGCAATGTTGTGAGCGATAATTAGTAAGTTTTATTCGCTGTCTTGACGATTTTAGTTTAGGACTACCCTGTATAGTAAGAGCAATTGTATTGAATGAAGATAAATTGCAATAGTACGAGGAATTGATTTTCATCCCGGCGTTTGTATGGCGGTTGCCCACTGTGCAATGGTGGGTAAAGGCATATGTTTTTTTGGCTTGGGTACAGTTGAGACAACTTCCTGAACGTAAGCTCGAATGAATAAGAGCGTTCTGCGAATCTTACATGGGTAAAAAAATTGGGTACATTTTGAACAGTTCAACAGCCCTTGGCAAATACGCAAATAAAACAACTGGTTGGGAGGGGGGATATGTTAGAGACGCAGCGTTCTGCTTTTCCGACTAAGGTAACAATGTGGACAAATGTGGGTTTCAATGTGTGTGTTCTGCGATGGGTAGAAATGGGTCCAGACCACTTCTTCTTTTTTTCTTTGTTTTTAAAGAAATCATATCATCCTTCACATGTGCAGCTCGGGACTCTAAAGAAAACATTAGTGACCATTGTGTGGTTTTGGTGGGGCGGGGTAGGTATTAGGCTTGGGCAATTTGATTCTTTTCAGTGAACGCGTGCGATGTAGTTCGTTCAGTATGATGAACTGAACGCGTGCGGTAGGTCAGTCGCTCAATTGGAGCTAAGTACCATTTTTAAAAATATCATGTTTCATTTTATCGAGATTTTAATGCAAGAACAGAAAATTTTGCTTTTAATGCTGCATTTTTAATTATAAATACAGTCAGTCCGAGATACGCGGTTCATGCATAACTAGGTAACTAGGTTTTTACATTAAACCATTTATGTATAACAATTCATGCAGAAAATTTGAAAATTTCTGGTTTTTAAGAGGCTCTCAAATTTTTGGTAAAACAGTAATTTATCTTGCATTTGAGAATCCTTTGAGCCAATTATACTAATTGCACACAAGAACTTAGAAAACGTAGCTCGAGAACAAACTGTATATACTTAAGTTGATTTGTAACGAAAGCTAATCTAAACGAGTAAAATCTACAAGCTTTCTCTTTTATGTTGCTGTGCGCTTAACGAGTTCTTTTTGTGCGACTGAACTAACTGAACGCGCGTGCGGCAGTGTACGGCAAGAGTTCTTTTGGTGCGGTAGTGTGCGACTGACCCCACTGAATACGAGTGCGGCAGTGTGCGACTGAACTAACTGAACGCGCGTGCGGCAGTGTGCGACAAGAGTTCTTTTGGTGCGGTAGTGTGCGACTGACCCCACTGAATACGCGTGCAGCAGTGAGCGACCGAACTAACAGAACACGCGTGCGGCAGTGTGCGACAAGAGTTCTTTTTGTGCGGTAGTGTGCGACTGACCCAACTGAACACGCGTGCGGTATGTGTGCGACTGACCCAACCAAACATGCGTGCGGCTGTGTGCGAATGACCCATCGGCTATGAGTGTTCTTTCTCACTCAGCACTCACTCAGGGGTCAGTGTGCGGCAGGAGTTCTTTTTGTGCGGCTGTGTGCGATTGATCAATCTGACCACGCTAGCAATATGTGCATTCTTTCTCGCGCAAAGTGCGATCGATCTTCTTGTGTCGTTGTGTGTAACAAATTCTGCCGACCCAAAACGAATGTTTTTTTTTCGTTCAGTCTATGAAACCGACAGTTATCTTGCATCTTGTTCAGAGCACATTTCAGTTAGTTCTGTATGCGTGCGGAAGACCTACCCGTTCACTTTTTCGCGTGCGGCGATCAACCGCACACTATAATGAACTGAGTGTGCGGCATAGATCTCGCACAATTGTCCCATGCCTAGTAGGTATGAAACACAGCGTGCTGTGTTTCTAATTTTCGTAGCAATGTTGGTTCTGGGTTTCTGTGCACATGCACCGGTCATACGCACCAGCAAATATGTATGGTGTCTCGCTCTACCCAAAGCGTTGGGCGAATGCTGGTGAAATGCTATTGGTTTGAGTTGAGCGCGTGTGTTCGCGTTGTGCGTTTCCTACTTAGGTAACATTATGGACAAATGTCGGTTTCAATGTGTAAGTGTTCTGCGATGGGTAGAAATGGGTCCAGACCACTTCTTCTTTTTTTCTTTGTTTTTAAAGAAATCATAGCATCTGTAGCGGGCTTCTCGATCGCTATTTATAAACATAAGACATACACCACTATACTAGCATAAGGTAAGATGCCGAACGACGAAGGAGCACGAAGTAGGAAATAAAATATAGTTAGTAAGATCTCAACCACTAAACCATAAAGAGTTAGAGCATTACCATAATACGATCATCCGAAACCCATCGCGAAAGATTAACCTCCCAAACTGGTGACCCCGACGTGATTCGAACAGTGCAGTGCCGCGATAATATCCTAAAGCGTTCCTTTTCCGTTTTTTAATTGGAAAGTTAAACATGACTACCCCACCCGTCGAGTGCAAGGAAGAAGGACAGGAGATAGCGTCGTCAATTTCGCGAATGTGGTGCCCGCCGTTTGATGCAGAAGACGTGGAGACGTGGTTCGTGTGTCTCGAGACTGCATTCTGCATGAACGCGGTTAAACTCGACAAGCACATATTTAACGCGGTTATCGTAGCACTGGGTACCCAAGCCAAGCATTTTCATTCTGCCATTGCGAAGTGTAACACCGCAACGACGAGTGACAGATACCTGGTCATAAAAAGGCGGTCATTGACCATTTTAAGCCTTCAGAGAGTGAGAGGCTAACCAGCTTGCTATCCGGTGTTTCTCTTGGCGATCAAAAACCGAGTCAACTTTTGTCGCAGATGCGCCGAATGGGTGGAGACAGGTGTTCCGACGCGGTTTGGCTTCGAGCCCTAACACCAACGGTTCGGTCCATCATCGCTGCGATTCCTTCCGCTTCTTTAGATGAACAAGCTGTGGTTGCCGACAAGATTATGGAAGTGCCGAACGGAGAAGTATCAGCAGTTCGCACCAGGGCCGCCGAAAATTGTTCTTCGCAGGCAAACCAAATCGCCGCACTAGAAGGGAAAGTTGAGGCGCTTACACAGCGGCTCGAGGAGGTGCTGGCAGTGCATCGACCCGCATCATTCGATCGGCGACCGAGGCAACGGTCGAGAACGAGAGAGTCCTGGGGTAGGCGCTCATCTGAAACACGTAAAAAATCACCTCGCAGATGGATATGCTGGTTCCATTACCGCTATGGCAACAAAGCTGAGAGATGCGAGAGGGATCACCCGAGCGATCGCAATACGCAGTGTATTTTTTTCGACGAGCAGAGTCCCTTACACCAAAAAAAATAGTCCGTTTTACACTTCCGCACCCAGACACTCTGTCACCCACACCAAGATTCTCAGCCAATCACTCACCACATCACTACGCAGAACCCAACACTCCTGAAACACTCAGATCCACCTCCGGCAGTCACTTACTATATTCACCACACCACCGCTCAGAACACATCACTTCACAAGAGCACACATCTATAATTGCGCCACGCAAAAACACAACACAAGAGCACACTACTACCACTTCATCACACATCTGCCGCAAACACATTACCGATAATATGTCCCATCACCGCTTTTTGATCGACACTGGGGCCGAAATATCGGTTTTACCACCAAATCCAAAAGAAAGGCTAACTCCTTCACCATCGCGTAGCCTTGTAGCTGCTAACGGTACTAAAATAGCCACATACGGTCAAAAAACACTAAACGTGGATTTAGGTTTGAAAAGGAAATTCCCATGGGCGTTTATCGTAGCCGACGTTAGCACACCCATAATCGGTGCAGATTTCCTTAAACATTATGATTTGTTGGTTGATTCGAAGAGGAAAAGACTAATTGACAACACAGAGATGCTGCATATACAAAGCACCAACGGTTGTAACAAACCCACTATTTCCACTATCTGCGTAACGAAACCATTCGCTGAAATAATCGAACGCTACAAAGATCTAACAACACTGAACACTCTGCACAAACCTGCGAAAACAGTTGAACACCAAATACACACCACCGGTCCACCGATCTTTTGCCATCCGAGAAGATTGCCACTGAATAAACTGCGAGAAGCCCAAGCCGAGTTCCGATATATGACCGAGCAGGGCATTTGCCAACCATCAAAAAGCAGCTGGGCTAGCCCGTTGCATATGGTTAGAAAACCAAACGGCAAATGGAGACCTTGCGGCAACTATAGAGGCTTAAACGCTATTACCGAACCAGACCGATACCCTATACCACACATACAAGACATGAGTAACATTCTTCACGGCACACACATCTTCACTTGTATTGACCTGCAGCGCGCTTATCACCAAATACCCGTAGCAAAGCAGGATATTCCAAAAACCGCTATCACGACACCTTTTGGCTTGTATGAGTTTAATTATATGACTTTCGGTTTGAGAAACGCTGGAAAAACCTTGCAGCGCTATCTACACGCAATATTTGGAGACCTTTCATTTGTATTTCCATACATAGATGACTTATGTATTGCGTCATCCAGCGAAGAAGAGCACAAAAAACTCCTAGAAACGGTGTTCAAACGACTAAGAGAAAACGGATTAGCAATTAATGCCGAAAAATGCCAAATAGGAAAATCATCCATGATATTTCTCGGTCACGTGATTACACCGCAAGGGATCAAACCCAACCCAGCGAAGGTGCAAGCCATCATAGATTTTCCGAGGCCGAAGGTTGCCAAACAACTGAAAACATTTTTGGGCACGATAAATTTCTATCGCCGTTTTATCCCACATGCAGCAAAAAACCAAACGACATTACAAACAATGATCACCGGAAACGTGCGTAATGACAATACCCCTCTCGTATGGGACCAACAGAAAAATGACGCGTTCGAAAACTGTAAAAGGGAATTAGTCGGCGCTACGTTGCTCACACACCCGTCACCACTCGCCAAACTTTGCCTGTATACCGACGCGTCGAATGTAGCCGTTGGAGGAGCACTTCATCAAATAACGAACGAGGGCCTTCAGCCTCTGGCGTTTTTTTCAAAGAAACTGTGTTCTAGTATGCTGAAAGCAAGCACATACGACCGAGAACTATACGCTGTATATGAGTCCGTTAAATACTTCCGTCACTTCCTCGAGGGCCGAACTTTCAGCATTTACACCGATCACAAGCCTTTAGTCACGGCATTTAAGCAGCGACCAGAACGAGCAAGCCCCACACAACTACGCCGACTTGCTTTCATCAGTGAATATTCGACAGATATTCGCCACATCCCGGGGAACAACAACAACGTTGCAGATATGCTCAGCAGAATAGAAACCATAGCTTCCGATCCAATCGATTATGACAAAATGGCAGAACTGCAAAGGTTGGATACGGATATACAGGCTTTTGTAAACAAACCGCCTGCTGCCAGCACAATAGTTTTGAAGGAGTTGGAGCTACCATCAAAAAAGGGCACTCTGTATTGCGACGTGTCCACTTCAACAATCCGACCTTTAGTTCCGACAGCACTTCGTCAACGAATTATCGGAAAGATGCACGGTACGTCACACCCGGGCATTCGCGGTACAAC
The DNA here is from genome assembly GCF_943734685.1 of Anopheles coluzzii. Taxonomy (NCBI): domain Eukaryota; kingdom Metazoa; phylum Arthropoda; class Insecta; order Diptera; family Culicidae; genus Anopheles; species Anopheles coluzzii. The sequence goes on along the minus strand of NC_064670.1, from coordinate 77,725,087 downwards.
ACACCTTGTTACGCAGCGCTATGTATGGCCATCTATAAGAAAGGACTGCAAGGAGTTTGTATCGAGCTGTTTGGAATGTCAAAAAACCAAAGTAACGAGGCGGAACATATCACAGTACCACAACAAAGATTCCAGCACGTGCACATCGACCTCATCGGCCCACTACCTCCATCGGAAGGACACTTGTATTGTCTAATATTGATAGATAAATTCACCCGTGGGCCGGAAGTAATCCCTCTGCCTAACATGACGGCAGAAACTGTGGCACGAGCGTTTATCGCTAATTGGATTGCAAGGTTCGGCGTACCAACTAAAATCACCACTGACCGCGGAAGACAATTCGAAAGTGAACTTTTAAAAAAAAACTCTCACAAACACAAGGCTAACCACAGGCTCATCCACAGGCTAACGGTCACATTGAGCGCGTACACCGGCAACTAAAAGCAGCACTAATGTGTCACGATCGAACCAGGTGGACAGAGATATTACCATTCGTGTTGTTAGGGATGCGATCAACTCTAAAAGAAGATTTAGGAGCAACCGTTGCCGAACTAACCTACGGTACTAGTTTACGACTACCAGGAGAGTTTTTTGATCACAGTAGACAGATTACCAATACAACGCCCGAATTTGTAAACAACCTGAGAACGATCATGCGTAAGTTACAACCCATACAAACTTCGGATCACAATACAAAGAAAGAGGCCTACGTGAATCGTGGATTAGCGTCGTGTACCCATGTATTTGTGCGGGTAGATAGTGTCAGGCCATCGTTAACACCACCGTACGACGGACCATATAGAGTAATAGCAAAGGACAAAAAAACCTACACACTTGAAGTAAAGGGAAAAAAATCGACAATTTCTATAGACCGTTTAAAGCCTGTTTATGTGAGCGCGACAAATCAAACGAGCGTACCAGATAACGTTTCATATCCTCAGAAGGATACAGTAACCGACAGAAAACCGATACTCCAAACGCGTTATGGGAGGGGGGGGGGGGGGGGGGGGGGGGGTTGGGTTCGAAATAACCTCAGCATCGACGGGGCTTTTGAGAACTGGTTTTAATTTAGTTGCAGATGTACCATTTTGTCCTTGTGATGTTCAAATAACATCTAACAGGTGTTGTGTGTGTAAAACATCATGTATCAAATTTGCCACACTGGTTTTTTGAAATTTTAAGCAGCAACCCCCCCCCCCCCCCCCCCATTCACACCCTCTTTGCTGAATGTTTCCCTACTCTCGGTTGAGAATTGAAGTTCACCCGGGGGCCTCGTGTGAACATTTTAGTATCATACAACTTACGGCACACATCTGCAAAACATGTATAGGAGCCCCCAGCCAAGCACAGGCACGTTTCATCCAAGCCAAATTGAAGAGCGCACACATCGATATCGATGAAATCGTTTCTCGAATGAAACCTCTAGCCACTGGAGCACTGTTGCTTGCTTGGTGTCTGTCAATTTTTCCTGCTAATTTTACTGGCTACAAGCCGGTGTATTGATATTGTGTTTCGAGGCCTTTAAATTTTTGTTTGGGTGTGTTGTGTGCTTGTGTTGTGTAACGGGTTTTCGGTGGTAGTTAAGCGCAGCGTTCTGTGGATTGGATTTTAGCAGCAATTTTAGCAGTGTCTCTGCGTGGTTTGGGTGTCTAGTGCACCGGACAACCACACCAACAAAAATATACGGTTTCTCGCTCTGCCCAATGCTTTGCGCCAACGATGTTGAAATTGTATTGATTTGAGCTGTACGCGCGTTTCGCAGCGTTCTTTGCTTGCGACTTATTATGAAAGTATTGGCAGATTTCTTAGAACATAAAATGTGCTGCTTTGAGTAGTATGGGGCCTCGGTTTTCTGCAGCTTGGGGCCCTTAAAATGCAGTGAGGGAAGCAGTGGGAATAAAAGGAATACATTAAAAATGGTTTTGGACCATGGTCTTGAAAACGATGGTTTAAGCCCCATTCGGTGGGGGGGGGGGGGGAGGTGGAATCGAGACGAAGTCGAACATCCACATTGACGGGGCCCGCTAGATCGCCGGGGCCCCTAGCGGCCGCCCAGTCCGCCCACCGTTTAACGCGCCACTGCTTGAACCCATGAGGGGCATGTTGTTAAGTCGAGCGAATTGACGACTGTACCACCCCGGTACCATTGTCCATGCGATTTAGGTCTCATCGGGCTCTATCTGGGCGTCCATTAAAATAATCCCTTAGAAGCTCCTATCGGGCTGAAAGCGAGAAACGTCGCGGCGGCGCGATACATGTTGCATGCATGTGTACTACATTTTATGACCCCCCTCACTTTGTTTCGGATTGCAATGAGTTCAGACTCAGTTTTAACTTCGTTTAACATATTTTCTTTTATTTTTCACACACACACCCTCCCCTCTGGTATTTTTTAAAGATTTTTTTCTTATTGAAAAACCAAAAAAAAAAACAATCGATCACATGAGACCCGCGGGAGAGTGCAAAACGGCAAAGAAAAAAAAAACAACACACAAATCTCCTCCTCCCCATGGTGTTTTTCGCAAGGTGATCCTGTAGGAGAACGCGAACGCAAAAACACACACACACAGCCACGCACGCACCCAGGCAAGCACACACTCACACCCAACCCCTCCCCCTCGTGTGTTTTCGCAAGGTGATTTCGTAGGAGATCGCGAAACAGCAAAAACCACACACACAATCACGCACGCATGCAAGCACACACACACACACACACACACACACACACACACACACCTACCCCTCTCTTGGTGTTTTTCGCAAGGTGATCCCGTAGGATCTCGTTATGCGAGGCGGCAAAAACACACACAGCCACGCACGCAGGCATGAACACACATACGCAAAAACACACATAGACGCACGAGCGCACGCACGCACAGACGCACGAGGGAGCGTAAATGAAGATGCTCTATACGTTGCCGATCTCCCCCTCCCGTGTTCTCGTTCTCCGACAAGGCTGATGTGTGCCCGTTTGTGCGTGTACCTTTGCCGTCCCTCCTCTCCTTCCTCATCCGTTGACCGTTCGTTGTAAGCTGGAGGATGAGTTCAGCGCTGTTAAAGAAATTAAAGTTAAGAATAAGATTACTCACTCTTTTTTTGTATGCTTTGTGTGTTATCATAACTTATCTTATTGCAAACAAAATCCGGAATGAAGCTCCTCGTTTAGAATATTCCGCATTCGATCACATCCTCGGCAATGCTCGACGCCATCAGTGGATGAAAGCAGGAAAAGAAACAAAAAAAAGTATCAGTCACCATCAGCATCATCTTACTCTCACACTTTTGCATCGGTTGATGATTCTTACCTTTTCAATTTCACCAAAACAAACAGCGATGGAACCAAATCCAGAACACCAAAATCTCACACGATTTCTGGAGCAAACCGACACGTCCTCCCCCTCCAATTGTTTGCCACAGACTGACGTGTGTGTGAGCAGCAATGTTCTTGAAGCGGTGAGCAACGGTAAAGCACACACAAGAAGAAGCGAGACGGCTATACGAGTAGCGAATTACGCCGCCGCACACACAGCGCGCGTCATAATTTTATGCGCGAAAATCTTGAAATTTAAGTTATTCATGACAAATTGTATCGACATTTTCATACTCTGACGAACTTTTACGAAAGATATTGTTTACGTTTCATGTTTTTAAATGCCCTTAGTTCCGAGTGAAATATTTCAATTGCGTTATTTGCATATGCGTTTCACCGATAAACGAAACGATTGACAGGTGCTGTTTTTGTGTGTATTGGTAGGGAATTAGATCGCGGGAATAAGCTGCCATAATGATATTCGTTCTTGTAACCGACCACGAAGGAGAAACGGCTCTCGACAGCGCGCGTTAAATAAAGTATGTAAAATTGTGAAAGCGTGTTCTGGTTTTTTTAAAAATATAACACAACGTAGGGATTTGCGCGATCATAAATTGGTGCCGTGACCAGGATTGCTGCGGAAATTTAATTACATAACTTTTGTGCCTGTTTGTCCGTTTATTTGGTGCTCCGTCCCTTCACAGTACCGTCTTTCTGTGAACATTTGTGACACTACTTTCTCCTTCGTGATTTGTGAACATTCTTTTCGGTTAAATCGTGGACCTTACACATCGTTATTTCGCTAGTTGCTGATTCGCGTTTTTTGGTTTAAAGTGTTTGTGCGCCCGTGTTTTGTCCTGCTACGTCTGTACGTTTGCTGCGTAGCAATTGCGACAGTTTTTCGGCCACACCTTTTTTGGACACCATTTTCAAAAATCAGGACTAAGATTTGTGCGTTACGTTTTCCGTGAGTGTTTGATTTATTCGTCGTGTAAATCGTCTTCTACGTTAGGATACGATTCTTTGAACATTTACGCGTTCGTGTTGTAACCCCGTCCCGCGTTCCGCGTCTCGCGTCCGATATTTCCGTATTCTACACGTCGGTTAAAGTGTCGAGTGGTTTCGCGCGCAAAATCGTCATCTTAGTTCATCGTCCTCAGCGCATCAAAAATGGCCAACATGGAGCTCCTGCTTTCCCGCCGCTTAACCCTGGAAGAGAAATTGAACCGAGCATCTGTTTTCGTGTCGAACTACGTTCCTGCTAGAGACTTCTCCCAAGTACCGTTTCGAATTGCGGAACTTGAGAATCTGGCGGCCGAATTCGACAATGTTCAGCAGCATATCGAAAACTTGGCAACATCAGAGTTACGTGGAGAAGAAGGCCAAGTTCGTGCTGCCATCGAAGAGAAGCTGTACGTCACGAGAGCATCGTTAAGTGCGCTTTTGCCGCACGCGTCCTCCGCTACTTCATCTGCCAGCAGCGTGGCAGTGTCCGGCATAAAACTGCCTACCATTGCCCTACCGGAGTTTAGTGGAGACGACATGCATTGGGCTGCTTTTCGTGACACGTTCGAAGCGCTTATACACAACAATTCCGAAGTAATGGAAATTCAAAAATTCCATTATCTTCGCGCTGCATTAAAGGGTGAAGCTGCGAAGCTCATTGAATCGGTTCCATTATGCGCAGGAAATTATCAGATAGCTTGGAAGTCTTTGGTGGATCGCTACGCTAATGACTATCTGCAAAAGAAAAGACACCTGCAGTCAATATTTTGTATGGCCCGTGTAACTAGGGAATCTAATGTGGCCCTGCATAAGCTCGTGGACGATTTTGATCGTCATGTAAAAATGCTGCAGCAACTCGGTGAGAAAACGGAGCATTGGAGCACCATGCTAGAGTATGTGCTGTGCACCAAGCTGCCAGAAGAGACCCTAAAAACGTGGGAAGATCATGCCTCCACATTAGAAACGCCTGACTACAATACTTTGATCGAGTTCCTGCAACGAAAAATGAGAATACTTGAGTCAATCTCCATGAACCATCAATCGAGCAGAGAGCCTACCTACCCACAGATGAGACGAACGCCAACGCATCTTTCTTCTTGCTCGTCTGTTGCGAGTACTACGAGAAAATGCCCACACTGCCAACATGACCATCTGCTGGGAAACTGTTACAAGTTTATCCGCCTTCCGCTGTCTGAACGTATGCAGATAGTCCATACGAAGAGGGTATGTAACAATTGTTTAAAGGTAGGACATGTAGTACGTAGCTGCCCTGCGGTACATAATTGTAGACATTGTGGAGAGAGGCATCATTCTTTGTTGCATCGCGGTTCGAATAGCGCACCCGAAAGCCGAACGGAATCTAGTATGGCGATGTCAGCCTCTCCCGGTCCTCACAAAGCCATAAATGAAACTGTCGTGCACAGCCAAAATGCCGCTGGAGACATCGAGATAAATGAGCATGTTTTTCTTCTCACTGTGCGATTAGTTATTGTTGACGCATTTGGCCAGGAACATCCGGTTCGCGCTTTGCTGGATAGCGCGTCGCAGCCGAACTTAATGACCAAAAGGCTCGCATGTTTACTTCAACTACCACGAGAGAGAGCGAATGTAAAAATCAACGGTGCTGGCAGTTGTACATCTCATGCTCGAGAAGCGGTCGTAGCTGAAGTGGTGTCGAAGAAGCAACCATTTAGTTGCACAATGAAGTTTTTGTTGATGGACAAGTTAACTGCTAACCTTCCTGCTCAAGACGTATCTATCGCTGATTGGAAAATACCAGAAGGAATCGTGTTAGCAGATCCTCAATTCAATAAAGCGCAGCCAGTTGACTTGATCATAGGGGCTAAACACTATTACTCTTTGTTCCCCTCCTCTGCGCGTTTGCAGTTATCTGATCAACTTCCGTGGCTGATTGAGAGTGTATTTGGTTGGATCGTAGCCGGCTCAGCAACTGCACAATTTCCTCCTCATTCTCCTGTGTCACAAGTATCTGCAGCCGTGTGCATGTTATCGCTGGAAGAAAGTATGGAGCGGTTTTGGAAGATCGAATCGCTGCAAAATAAAGATGGATACTCTCCCGAAGAAAAGAGGTGTGAAGAGCTGTACCAGAAGACGACGGAGAGAAATGAAGAAGGTCGATATATCGTACACATGCCACGTCATCCTGACTTTGGACTGAGGCTTGGCGAATCTAAGTCAGGAGCACAGCGCAGATTTCACCTTCTGGAGAAAAGGTTTGAACGCGATTCAAAAGTGAAGGAGGAGTATCACGCGTTCATGAGAGAGTATCTGGATCTTGGGCACATGACTGCAGTACGTAAAGGAACGCCGGAACCTACAGAATGTTATTATTTGCCACACCACCCTGTATTTAAAGAAACAAGTACCACGACCAAAATACGGGTAGTATTTGATGGCTCGGCGAAAACCACAAGTGGCTTCTCTCTTAATGAATCGCTTTGCGTTGGCCCAGTGGTGCAAGATGATTTGCTGGATCAATTGTTGCGTTTTCGCACATACCGTGTTGCATTAGTTGGAGACGTTGCCAAGATGTATAGGCAAGTGTTACTGCACCCTGATGATCGGGCTCTTGTACGCATTTTGTATAGATTCTCACCACAACACCCTTTGCAAGAATATGAGCTGAATACCGTAACGTATGGACTGGCTCCTTCTTCGTTTCTTGCGACACGAACGTTAGTGCAATTGGCAGAGGATGAAGGTGCTGGCTACGCTCTTGCTGGATCCGCGCTGAAGAAGAATTTTTATGTCGACGATTTTATCGGTGGAGCGCAATCCATCGAAGCTGCCATCCAGTTGCGGAAAGAGTTGAGCGTTCTACTGAGCAAAGGAGGTTTCGAGCTGCGAAAATGGACGTCCAATCGTCTAGAGGTGCTTGAGGGTTTGGATGATTCGCAGATCGGTACAAAATCATCGTTGTGTTTCGCTACCCATGAAACGGTGAAAACCCTTGGCATCAGCTGGCAGCCTCAAGAAGATGTGTTGCAATTTGATTGCATGATACAGCCAGACAGTGCAGTCGCAACAAAACGGTCAGTACTTTCCACTATAGCTAAAATGTATGACCCTTTAGGAATGATGGCTCCAATAATCATTCGCGCCAAAATCATCATGCAGGAGATGTGGGTGTCTTCGTGCGATTGGGACGATCCTTTGCGTGATTGTATTGTTGCTAAATGGAAGCAGTTTCAACGCGAGGTATCTTCTTTGACCAATTGTAGCATGGATCGCTATGTGTTGCTTCCTAATGTAACCAAAATGGAACTGCACACGTTTGCTGATGCGTCCATCGCTGCGTACGGAGCATGTACTTATGTGCGGTCGGAGGAAGCTGGTGTTGTTCGTGTTGTGCTACTGGCATCGAAGAGCAAAGTAGCGCCACTGAAGCGGTTATCCATCGCTCGACTTGAGCTGTGTGCCTGCGTCCTTGCTGCGCACTTACATAACCGCATTAAGCGTGCTATCGACATGAGGATAGATGGATCGTGGTTTTGGACCGATTCGTCAATTTGTCTAAATTGGTTAAAGATGCCGCCGAATACATGGAAGACATTTGTTGCCAATAGAGTTTCCGAGATACAGCATTTTACCGCCGGATGCAAATGGAAACACGTTGCTGGAATTGAGAACCCAGCTGATTTAGTATCTCGTGGTATGTCAGTTGCTGATTTTAACGAGAGTCGATCGTGGAAACATGGGCCTTCGTGGCTCGCGCTCTCAGAGAAGTTTTGGCCCGTATCCGATCCTTCTGAAGGAGATGATGAAGAGAGAGCGCTGAAGGTGTTGCAGACATCGATTCATACGGCGCCGAGTTACAATTGGTTTTTCCTGCGTTGGTCATCGTATACTCGCCTTGTAAATGTTGTTGCATATTGTTTACGATTTGCCACGTACCTTCGGCAACTTGTTCAGCAAAAAAGGAGCAACAATTCTGCGGATATTTCGACGAATGAAGTGAATGAGGATGCAATCTCTGCAGAAGTGCTCACCGTTCAAGAGCGAGTAGAAGCCGTCAACGTTTTAGTCCGTCTTGCGCAGCGTGAAGTATTCGCCGAAGAATTACGGGATCTAAAAGAACGAAAGCAAGTGAGAAAACGTTCGGTTTTAAATCGACTTACCCCGTTCCTTGACGAAAAGGAAATCATCCGAGTAGGCGGTAGGCTAAACTTTGCGCAACTGCCCTTCCAAACCAAGCATCCTGCGGTTCTCCCAAAACATCACCCGTTGGCTCGTTTGATTGCTGAACATGAGCATCGTGTATTGCTGCATGGTGGAGGTCGTGTATTACTTTCACACATCCGTGAGGAGTTTTGGCCGATGAATGGACGAATGCTTGTCAAAAGCGTTGTGAGAAGCTGTTATCGATGCAATCGTTACCAACCTGCACTTGTGGAGCAGCAAACTGGTCAGCTGCCATCCGGAAGAGTGCAGCCGAGTCGACCATTTGCAGTTACTGGGGTTGATTATGCTGGACCGTTCTACTTGAAACCAGTACATCGTCGTGCCGCATCGTTGAAGGCGTACCTGTGCGTGTTTGTCTGCTTTGCTACAAAGGCAGTCCATTTGGAACTTGTTGGTGATTTGTCCACGCAAGGGTTTTTAGCTGCCCTAAGAAGATTCTGTGCAAGGAGAGGCTTACCAGAGCATTTGCACTCAGACAACGGGAAGAACTTTGAAGGAGCTAGGAACGAATTGAAGGAGTTATTCGAGCGGCTGTCCAATGAGGCCGAGATGGGCGCCATCGCAAAATCATGTGCTGAGCAAGGTATCCGATGGCACATGATACCACCGCGAGCACCACACTTTGGCGGTCTCTGGGAGGCTGCCGTGAAGACTGCAAAACGTCATCTGTTTCGTCACCTTGGGAGCACACGCCTTTCCTTCGAGGGCTACTATACGGTGCTGCATCAGATCGAGGCTGCCATGAATTCTCGTCCTCTATTGCCGGTATCTGATGATCCTAATGATTTAGCTGCACTAACCCCGTCTCATTTTTTAATAGGCACGTCCATGGTTGCCTTGCCAGATCCCGATTTCCAACACGTACCTATGAACACTTACGAGCACCTGCAGAAGCTTCAACTACTAGTGCAGAAGTTTTGGAAGCACTGGCAGAAGGAGTATCTCCAGGAAATGCAGAAGGTCCCGCGATCGAACGCACGAGCTGATGACATCCAGCCTGGAAGGATGGTGATTGTGGTCGACGAGCTACTCCCTACCACACGTTGGCCGTTAGCGCGTATAACTGATACTCACCCCGGACTGGACGGACTTGTACGAGTTGTAACGTTGCGTACCGCCAAGGGAACGATTAAGCGTCCGATTACAAAAATTTGCGTTTTACCAACTAGTAATCACACAGTTTAGAGAACGTTTAGCGGAGAGCACATGTTTATTAGCAGCGGAGCCGCCTTGACAGGTGAAAGTTTGTTATTGTTTTGCTGTTGATGTCCCATCAAGGCGGGGAGTATGTTTACGTTTCATGTTTTTAAATGCCCTTAGTTCCGAGTGAAATATTTCAATTGCGTTATTTGCATATGCGTTTCACCGATAAACGAAACGATTGACAGGTGCTGTTTTTGTGTGTATTGGTAGGGAATTAGATCGCGGGAATAAGCTGCCATAATGATATTCGTTCTTGTAACCGACCACGAAGGAGAAACGGCTCTCGACAGCGCGCGTTAAATAAAGTATGTAAAATTGTGAAAGCGTGTTCTGGTTTTCTTAAAAATATAACACAACGTAGGGATTTGCGCGATCAGATATGTAAAAACTTAATGTAGTGCATTTAAATTTAGAGCAATATCATTAGCAGAACATAACATTTTGATATTTGTTTGTAAATTCAGATCCTAAGAGCTACTACTTTTTTGAACAATAAGTGTAGAAACACAAATTTTGTCTGAGTCCAGAACAGCAACAGGGAAGATGTCTACCCTGAGTGTGGAGATGTGTGTGTGTATGTGGTGAACGTTGCCGCGACAAGCGTGCTGTAGGATACATCGCGTGTAGGAGGGGGTAAAATCGTTTGGCTCATTGAAAATACAGGCAAAGTTGGCGCGAAGAAAACGCAACACTGCGGATTCCCTCTTGGCAGAAATCGCCTGTACACTCTGCCTCTCGCTACCCCCGCTCTACACTTGCGAGCATTCATGCGACACACTCGCACACTTCCATACGTCTCCACCCCTGAACGCTCCCATCGTTGAGGTGTTAGGCAAAAATCCGCTCTGAGCTTGAGAGACACACTCGCACTCCACCAACCCCCCATGACCGATTGCTCCCGTCATTGCGATGATGGGTTATTGTTACATCTGTGTGTGAGATCCTCGCTCTCACTCCGCCATGCCTTACCAACCTACTTCATGCCGCAATGCTTCCACATTTGCGGTGTTGGTAAAATTTTCAATCTGATGAGAGAGCGAAAGAAACTATGGGCGAATCATAGTTCTATTTGGCAAAACAGAAATAAAACAGATAAGCATAATTTAATGATATTCAATACAACACACAATAATTCACAATTAATTTAAGAGTGATAATGATTCAATAAATGTGTGTTGTGTTTTAAATCTTTTCTTTTCCTGGCAATTTAAAGTTGTACACAAAACTATTCTAAAAAATTGGACAAGTATTGAAGCTGTCCCATAGTGATAAAAGTTGTTTTCTTCATCTGCGGTTCGCCTCCCTCGTTTGACAATTATCAGTGTTGACAAAAATTGGCTTGGTTTGGTTTGGTGAAATGCTGAAGTGATTTATCCTGTTAAACTTATATTATTTCTATAAAGTAAAGTTTAATTGGCTTGTGCTTACCGCGTATATAAGTGCAGTTAACCTTAATAGGTCTTATTAAGACTTATAGTGTCAGTGTGTGCGCAAGCGTAGACGTTAAATTGGTTTAAACTAGCAGGTAAGTTGTGTAAAGTGTGATGATTGCTGGTGTTTTTTTCTTTTTCAGTTTATAAACCGTATATTGTTATAGGATCCAGATCTTCTTCTTCTTCTTCTTTGGCTCAACAACCGATGTCGGTCAAGGCCTGCCTGTACCCATTTGTGGGCTTAGGCTTTCAGTGACTAATTGATTCCCCCCCATAGCAGGATAGTCAGTCCTACGTATGGCGGCGCGGTCTATTTGGGGATTGAACCCATGACGGGCATGTTGTTAAGTCGTACGAGTTGACGACTGTACTACGAGACCGGCATATAGGATCCAGATATGGCCTCAAAAAAAATGCGTCGAGATGGCACTCTCTCGAAAAGAAGCAGGAAAATTATGGAAGAATTGGACCGCGAAGCTGAAGAGGAGTGGCGGCAAGCTCAAATTGCTGGTCCAAGTGGAATATCTGCTATGCTGAATGTAAACGTTGAAGGAAAGTTACTTATTTATACATAAATTAGTGATAAGTTCCCCAAATCGTACCGAGGACTGCGAAGCGCTTCCGAACGTTTCCATTCCGGCCCTGATTCCCGCTGTATCAAACTGACAGTTCCGGTCTGAGCCGGCTGAAGCCGCTAGTGGGCAGCTATGCCGGTAGACTGTAGTTGTCGCCGTCGGAACCGTGGGAGCTGTCTGAAGCCGTTTGGAGCCATTTGGAACCGTTCGGAGCCGTTTGTCGGCTGTTGCGGCCGGTTCTGAACAACTACGACGGCTCCTAATAACCCATGCGGTTGTTATTGAATCTACCCGTCAATAATATTATACTGTTTTGCAAACATATTATGAAATTCATAATATTTCACAGACGAACCATCAAGCAACAGCCCAGCTCAAATAGATTCTAACAGCTTTGCCGAAAAAGATCATCAATCTCAAGATGCATTCCGTGCTGGTGAAGATGTTGGTCATAGTGATGCAGTATTTGATGCAAATGCTGAGAATTGTTTGCTGGATGATAACGTCGAAATCGCGGATGACGACGTGGAAGATGTGTATGTAGAGAGAGACAGCACATACAGTTTTTTCGACAATATCACCCTCAAGGAAGGTCTGCGTTATATTGCTATAACGAAAAATCTACCTCGGTCCACGATAAACATGCTGTTGGCACTGTTTCGCAGGAAGCTTAAGCTTAGACTTCCAGCAGATGCGCGGACTTTATTGAAAACGCCAACCCAAGTAGGCTTAGAAATTCAACCTATCTTGGGCGGGCATTTCTGGTACCAGGGAATAGAATATGTGCTGATGACACATTTTAAGTAAGTAAAATTTGTTATTTTTTTCTTTTTTCAACTAAGTCTTCCTATTAAATTAATACTCTTTATCCTTACAGTAATACTACTCCACGCGTCGACCGGTTTAGAGCGCAGATATTTATTGATTGGCTCCCATTATTTAATAGTTCAGCTAGGCAGCTTTGGCCAATCCTAATGAAGGTGGTGGAATTACCGGAAGCACCGGTTATGTTACTAGGTGTATTTTGCGGTCACACAAAGCCGGATAATGTGGAAGGTTTTTTGCGGCCCCTGGTAACAGAAGCTAACGACCTACAAAAAAGAGGATTGCAGTTCGGTGAAAAGAATGTGCGATTTAAATTACACATGTTTGTTGCCGATTCCCCTGCTCGTTGTTTTGCCAAAGGTATGAATTTCAATTTCGTGAAGTATTAGGTTAATGATTGTTTTTAATGTGTACATTCATTTTTCATTTTAGCTACGATAAGTTACGTTGGCAGAAACAGCTGCTTGAAATGTACTTGTGAAGGGACACAAGTAGGAAGAAAGATTGTTTTTGAAGATGCAGATGCTCAGTTGCGTACTGATTTAGGTTTTCGTGGAAGAGAGGACCAGAAACATCATAAAGCTTGGAAATCGCCTCTAGAGGATATAGATGAGCTTGATATGATAAAGGATATAATCATTGCCGATGGTTTACATGTGAGAGATTTAGGAGTGTCAAAGAAAATTGCTACAGGGATTTTTAATCATACTTTTGCTCGATTCAGTAAATGGACGGATACGCAAAAGGAAACTGTTTCTTCATTTTTAATGAAAATCCAGCTTCCAGGGGAAATTCAAAGACGTTTCAGACATATAAAATTCAGTGGCTTTTGGAAAGGAACTGAATATAGATCATTTTTGTTTTACGCTAGTGTTATTATATACAAGGATTTTATGTGGGAAGAAGCGTTTCAGCATTATTTGCTATATTTTTGTGCACATACAATTTTTGCCACGAAAACTCATAAACACTTTTGGCCTCAAGCTAAAATGATGTTTAAAGAATTCCTCAAAGGTTTCGCAAATATTTACGGTCGTGAACACATAACAAGCAACGTTCATAATCTCATTCATATTTATGACGATTGTGATAGGTTTGGCTCCATGGAGGAGATTTCAACGTATGATTTTGAAAATCATTTACAATTACTGAAGCGTTTAATGCGTTCGGGTAATAGATGTACCGAACAGGTAATTACAAGATCAAGAGAAATCGAAACTTTAAAGAAAGCAACAAATATTGTTCCACCAAAATTTCCTACGCTTATAGGAACTGGGTCTGGTTTACGATTGAGATGCGATTTTTATCTGATGATGGGATTCAGAAACGCATGGTTTCTCACTACAGATAACCATGTTGTAGAATTTTTATCAGCTAAAGAAGTTTCTAATTCTTATTTCACGATAGAAGGATCACAGTTCGAATCAAACGTGGAGTTGTTCAATCTGCGTAAAACGGTTGATAATTTCCCAATACAGTTATCGTCTAGCGATATTTTCATATACAAAATTAAAAAAAAAACACTCCTCGCAGTAAGGTTCAGCTTTCACACCATAGCATAAAATGTAAATTAGTAGCCGTGAATCTACCTTCCAAATCTCTTGCCAGGCACCACGCAGGATCCCCGATTCTTTCGGATACACTTGTTTTTTTTCCTCTCCTCCATACGTTCCCTGAGATCCCTGAGCTTAGTACATAAAAATACCTGATCATTGAAATACCTTTGTATATATCTTATCGTTATAAATCGATGGATAGATAAAGTTGAATAAAAAAGCATTACTATATTAATTAATATATTTTTTTTTTTCAGATGAATGCATTCCTTTTTTTGGATGTAATATATTATTTTTTGATAATCACAAAATCATAATGTTTAAGGAAGCATTTAAACTCATATTAGTAGTATTACGGTCGTCTAAAATGTTTTTAATCACTGGCTCATAACGATAACTTTATGTAATTCGTATACTACTCAAATCCATGCAACTGAAAATTGTGGAACATTTTCGTCATTTGGTTTATTTTACATGTTGTTAACAGTAACGTTACACTGGTCCCCTCCCTAATATCATATTACCTTAAATATTTTAGGAATTATCTCTATTATTGTTTACATATATTTAAAAACATGTTTTCAAACGAATTTTTTTAGTTCAATCATATTTTTATTTACCAATTCTCATAATCAATTCATGCCTTTAATGACTAATATAAAGGAACTTCATGGGACATTTCACAGCATTGCAATCACAAGTATTACTTCAAAAATAAACTATCTACTGAAAGGTTATATAACTATCTACAATATTTACATTGGTTGATTGGTCTTCAAGATTCTTTTTCTTTTTAGAAAAGCTTTTATGCACTACAGTCTGGGATTTTCGTTTTCCCTTAGCATGGCTTACAGCATTTTTTAATTTCATCCTAATAAAATCATTTACCGTTTTTTTCCGATACTTCATTTAAGCCATTGCTTGCCATGCATTTAAATAGGCGTAGCATATTAATCTTATCATGCCACGGTATTTTTGGTCCAGGCCTACCTTCTCCGCTCCAGCTGCACTTAGTAAGTAAAATAGGGCAAAAAAGAGTGTACAGCGTATCGTGCATGCGCTGCTTGTAGTGTGTGGCCTTCATACCACGATTCAATCGCTTTACAACATCTTGAAAATAATCAGCCGAAGACAGCATTTCATTAAATTCCACCAGCTTTTCTTGTGTGTCTATTTGGGTTATCGACTCGTTCTCTATTGGGGGTTCTTCATTTTGGTTTTCATCCAAACAAACTGAACCAGAAGCTTGAGGAGTGGCAGACGGTGGGGCCAACAGATTGTCAGTCAAGATTTCTACCTGGGCATTCAATGAACTTGTTAGCTTCTTGAGTTTGAATAGCTCTAAACTATTTTCATCAAGCCGCGCCATCATAGTCGTTTGGAAGGACAAAATTCTATCAATTTTTTCTTCCAATGAAGCAAGACATGAACATGCGTTATTTTCCATGACTGAAACAGAAACACATTTTGTAAAAGAGCTAAGCAATATTATTAAACTGTATTACCTTTTATTCTTTCCCAGGTTTTATTATTTATTTCCACAATAACGCAATAGCTCGAGCAGAAAGTTTTACTGACGCTTCGTGTAGTTGCCACACACCGAATAAAAATTCAATACAAAGCATCAATACTTCCCACACTTCCAGGAATTGTTGATGTTCGTAACGGCTCGAAGCAACGGGCAATTGCGGAGCAGAAAGGAGGAAAGAAAGGGTGAGAGGGGAGCATAGTGAGCGAAAGCACTCACCGCCGGTGAGTGCGTAGCTTATATGGATAGCGGTAGCTTAAACGATCAAGCCTCTCGTGAGCGGGCACTCAGCGTGGCTTAAACTTTTGAATGCCAATAAGCTTTGTTTAAGCTACGAGTTTAAGCCTACATGTCGCGCGATTTCTGTCAGAAGGGTTGTATGGAAAATGTTGCGCGTTCAATCCGATTGCCATGCGATTGTCCTGGGGGCACAGGACCGCCCTTTTGAAACACATTTTTACACATTCACTGAACACTCAACACATTTACCACACTGAACACCGACATTGACGGCAATTGTATGACGATTATTAATACAAAATATAATGTAATTGATTCGCACTTTTTTTCTCTCATTCCGTTTTTCACAGCGCCCAGTCAGACAGCCTTCTGTTAATTTACTCCCCGCTTGGCAAAATGTCGCGCGACATGCAATCTTGAAATCCCCCCGCTTGGTAAAATGTCGCGCGACATGCATGCTTGAAATCGATGCTTGTTAACATTTTATTTCAAGCATCGTGAGTGTCCCAGCGTGAGCGCTGAGCGCACCTCCCCTCATTCTCAATGCCGCGTTTTTGGTTAATCCTCGCTCCCACCCTTTCTTTCCTTCTCATCAACGGACCCACCATTCCCGTGAGCGTAGGCCGACCAAAAAATTCCAGGAAATTCGTACAGTAAGTGTGCAGTTTTTTATTCACATAGCTATTCGGGAATATTTCAATTCTTGATGGTGCGCGCTGGGCGAACAAAACGTTGGCTGCTTGCTCCACCGATGGTGCGTGGTGTTGGAAAAAAACACTTGCTGTTTGATGCGTTTGCCTGAGGAATGAAAGATAAATCGAGTATTAGAATGGTGAACAAAACTAGTACTATTTAAAACTTACCGATCACGAAGATATTTTATATTAAACGGCGACTCTGTATGCCCTATTCATCTGCTTTGATCTGTTATCACGAGCTTTGGTGATGAAATAGCTACGTGTGATGGAAAATAATAGAAGATTAAACAAACATTAAAAACAGTACGATTGTTTGAACACAAACATCATTTGGAAGATTCTTCTTCTTATGCATGCACTTACCCGTAGATCAGGGGTCTCCAAACTTTTCAGTTCGCGGGCCGCATTGCTTCACATATAATGGTGTTGAGGGCCAGTTTTTCGTTGCCTGTAGGTAATACGAACGTTCAAATTTTATCTTTATAAGAAAATACTAGCATAATATACAAAAATCCTATTGCTTTCTATTATTTAAGCTTAGTCTACGTCGCTAAAAAGCAACAATTACATTTTCTTTAGAAATAGTCACAAAAATTTTCTATTTATTTCAACCTTCACAAAGTTGCCTCGGGCCGCTTAATAGGCTCTCGAGGGCCGCATGCGGCCCGCGGGCCGTAGTTTGGAGACCCCTGCCGTAGATCATGTAACAAAACAAACTGCATTTACGTCTGCGTTGACATCTTTCACGATTAACTTAACCACTTTTCTATTGTAGGAAATAGGAGACAGTTGACAGTTGTCAGACAAGGGATGTAAGGCGAATGTCAAGGAATGCATTTTGGATCACTCTGTGCTGATGTCAATCGAACTGACGACGCAGTAGGTTTAGCTAGAGCGAAACATTCACGCGGGGGAAGCCAAGCGAACCAGACGAATGTGAATAAAGTGGATTGTAAAACCATCTCTTTTCGCGTATCCTCTTTTCTTCTTCGTTCTACACTACTAACATTTCATAATTTTCGCTGCCTCTTCCGGCACCGATCCTTCCCAAATGAAATTTGCATTCGTTCTGGCGATGAGTTTCGAACGATCACAACACAGCGCGTGAGAGAGGAACACAAAGTAAATGGCACTATGTACAAGTGTTTATCATATGGTCATAATAAAGTATAATGGAATTTGTTTTACTTCAAATGAATTGATTTTATGCTGATTTACATTTCAACTATTGTTATCAGCCTAGTTGTTTACGTTTAAAATTTTGATGAAGTGAAAACATCATTGGGGCCCTTTCCGTTTGAAGTTCGTAGGCTAAAATTTCAGCCTGTCAGCTGTTTGCATTGTATAGCAGTTTTCGAGCAGCTATCTAAGTGAGTATAATATACAAGTGGGCTTATCCCATAATAATTATATTAATTTAGAAGGCTGATTTTTATCGCTTCTGCTTCTGAATGAAGATTGTAAAAGTGTTTTGAGTATTTGTCAAGCCTCCAGAAAGCTTGTTTGAACAAAAGTTTTCACCCATCCTGTTAAAAAGTGATATTCAAATTTGGCTATAAAAAATGCTATGAGACCACCTGGACTACATACACTTTGATTCCAGATTCGATCACCTGATTTCTTTAATGCACCTAGGGATAAATGTAAACAAACCCGGGTTTTCGAGCAGGTACTTGAATCTAATTCTAGCTTTTAGGCTAAAATTTTCTAGACTAAAAATTGCAGGCTAGTTTTTTGTGTGGTTTTGTATGGATTGTTTACATGATTTCAGCCTCCAACTGTCAAACTCCATACAAAAAACTAACTAGAATCGTGAAGGCCCCCATTACCAGATAAATGAAACGAAAATCGACGCATTTTGACCATATCGAATTATGACCGTCTTTACACATAGTGTCATCTCTTGCGCGAGTGTGTCGCATGATTCCCTCAAAACTAGGGCCAGGGGAGGCGAGAGGGCATTAAAATGAGTCTTTGCCAAGCGTGTTGGATGTGGCAGATTTTGGTAAAAAGGTTGGCAAATGCCTTAAAAATGCGTTTAGGTGGACATTGTTGAGGAAATCGTATTCCGTATAGCATACGTGCGCGCGAGAGAAAGAGAAAGAGAGAGAGAGGGAACTTAATCGTGTCGCCGTGCGCTGCTCGACGAGAGAGCGCAACGCGCTGACCGAGAGAATTCTTATCAGCTTAATCAGTCGCGTTCTAAACTCTGACCCGATCTGTCGCGTTCTGATCTCCGTACCAACAAGTCGCGTTCTAAACTCTGACCCGATCAGTAGCGTTCTGATCCCCATACCAACAGGTCGCGTTTTGACCTCAGGCCCAAAAAGTAGCGTTCTGATCCCCATACCAACAGGTCGCGTTTTGACCTCAGACCCAAAAAGTTGCGTTCTGACCAATCAATTCTAAAGTGAAATAAACTTGTGAATTAACAACATCTTACAAACATATACAGTGTTCGGACAATTAAAAGTGCATATCACATCTAACCCCAAATCCCCTACAGACATTAATTTGTTTATTTGTTTTACATCAATTAAAAGTTCCAAAGCCCATACTTATGTGTGAAAAGTTGTGTAAATTTGTCTATAATGTTGATGTAATATGTTTGTTAAATTGTTTGGTATTGTGTTTTGAGGATATTATTTTAATGAATTTTAGTATCATGAGCAGTTTGTTTCCCAAGAGTGGTTGCTCCGTCTAGAACTAACGAAAGGTATCGAGGCATGGACCTGTCCTGAACCCAATAAGAAAACATCATCTCTTGAAAAACTTCTCTATTTCGACATGATGTTATGATCGCCGACCGCCTGCACCTCATCAATTTAGGATTTATGTGAAATTTTTAACACACCTATGTGTTTGGATTGTTTGGAGCTGAGCAGTGGTCGCCCGATGATATTTTTTGCACTATGCTAGTCTTGTTGTCCTAAAAGATCGAATAACCCCTAAAGCATACAACCACTTCATGAAGTGAAAGCCGGAGGACGCCATTCCCGGGCAACGAGGAAGGAAGAAGAGACTTTCGTTGGCGATCAGGCCCTGTGTCCATTATGATAATGAACCAGTCCGTGTAATTTACATGAACCAATACATGTGTGCATTACGCACCAAACGGACCGGGTGGGAGGACTATGCAAACTCCTGCAAACTGGGGTGGGTATTACTAGGAGCAAGTAGTTCAAAATCCAAACAGGAAGGATTGTTTTCTCTCATGGAGAATGGCAAAGAAGAAAAAACAATGGCGGATCTAATGAAAGCATATTTTTCTACCGAAGAGTTCGGTGTTAAGCTCGACACCTACTTGCCACAATTAAAAGAAGAAGAGAGAGCAAAAATATTAATGAAGGAAACATTAAATAAAACGAAGAATGGGTATGAAATAGGTTTACTATGAAAGAGCGATGAAATCAGACTACCGGAAAGCTACGCTCAAGCGCTAAGAATACTACAATGCTTAGAAAGGAAGATGGAAAGAAACGTGATACTAAAGAAATGGTATCACGAAGAGATAGCTGCATTTTTGACAATGGATACGTTCAAGCAATCGAAGGGAGTAAACTATTGAAAGAAGAATATAATCCTAAACTAAATTACATACCGCACTTTGCTATAATAAATTACGACAAGCCCAAACCTATACCGAGACTTGTATTTGATGCTGCAACAAAAAACAATGGCATATCACTGAATTCATAATTGCTGCCCGGACCTGAAGTAGTTGCTTCTCTTTTCGGCATATTGATCCGCTTTGAGAGTGGGCACTCAAGTGATATCAAATAAATGTTTCACCAATTGGGCATAAGGCAGGAGGACCTTTGCGTTCAAAGATTTCTTCATCGTAGCAACCCAAATTAAATCCACAAATTTGTGAAATGAAGGTAATTACGTTCGGGGCAACAACATGTTGCATCCCCCGCATGCGCCCAGTTCGTTAAAAACTAAAACGCAGCACTCTTTCAAACTAGGTATCCGGAAGCAATGATTGCAATTGTCCACAACCATTATGTAGACGATTATTTAGACAGTTTCGACTTCAATGAATTGGCGATCAAGAAAACAAAGGAAGTGATAAAGATACACGATGAAGCGAAATTTTATATCAGAAATGTTTTATCGAACTTAGTGAAAGTATTGGAAAGTCTAGCTAAAGAGAGAGTGAGTGAATCAAACCTGATGGAAATATGTGAATTAGACAACACATACGATAAAATCCTCGGTCAGTGGTGGGATTAGATTGGGATGATACGTTACCGGCGGAGCTACAAAAGAGATGGCAACAATGGGTGCAAAGGATGAAGGAAGTGGAGACAATTAACATTCCCAGCATCAGAGGTCCTAAGACGTGAGCTTCACGCATTTGTAGGCGCATCTGAAAAGACGTTTGCAGCAGTGACGTATTTACGCACCACGCAGAAAAAAGGAGTTGATATTAGCCTCGTAGCGGCTAAATCCCGCGTTGCACCCACAAAATCCTTGTCGATCCCACGCCGGGATCTGCAGCAGCAGTTCTAAAAACCAGACTAGCACAAACCATGTCAAAGGAAATGAGGCTGGAAGTAGATGAAGAACTTTTTGGACGGATTCGAGGACAGTGCTAGCGTGGATCACCTCAGAGCCACGAATTGTTTATATTTTCTTGGTTCTAAGGATAGGGGAAATTTTAAATCGAAGATGCTCGAATCAATAGCATTGGATAGGCACAAAGGAAAGCCCAGCAGACGAAGCTGACCATCACTAACGGATCATCAATCTGGCTAAAGGGTCTTGCATTTCTAACAAATAGTTATAAATACTCGACATAAAATATCGAAGTGGTAACCATGGAGGAAATGCGACACAGTTGCACAGCTAAAACGGGCAACAAAATAGATTGGAATGTTATAAACGTACATTGGGAATTTTTAGGCTGTCCACAAGGGTAAGTCCAAATTGAGGTGGCAAGATGGCGTGAAAGCGTCCGCTATTAAGGCCAGGATAACGGACTGGCAGACGAAGGCGCGATACCGTGAGCGGTTTCGGACATTCCTGATGCAGGCCAAGACCGCAAAAAGATTGTAGCGCCGGATAAGTAAGTAAGTAAGTTACTAACGCAAATTGGTTATCAAAATGGCTCAAGCTACGAAAATCTCTTGCTGTTTGCTAAAATATTTCTATTGGCTTTTACGTAGGCAAAACACGTCAAGACAAACGGAAAATAGGCATGCATTTTGAAACCGTTCTTGTGACAGACATGTTTCGTTATATTTTTTCTTTCTTTAAATCTGTGTCAAAGCCTTTGTTGGTGTGTCAAAATGTTCAAAATCAAAATAAAAAAAAACGTAAACAAGTTTGTTTACGTTTCATGTTTTTAAATGCCCTTAGTTCCGAGTGAAATATTTCAATTGCGTTATTTGCATATGCGTTTCACCGATAAACGAAACGATTGACAGGTGCTGTTTTTGTGTGTATTGGTAGGGAATTAGATCGCGGGAATAAGCTGCCATAATGATATTCGTTCTTGTAACCGACCACGAAGGAGAAACGGCTCTCGACAGCGCGCGTTAAATAAAGTATGTAAAATTGTGAAAGCGTGTTCTGGTTTTCTTAAAAATATAACACAACGTAGGGATTTGCGCGATCAAAGTTTATTTAAGACACGATCGTTTATCAAGCTAATAATCATTGTTTAAACAACGAAATGATTTTCTCCCACTTTGTAAGTGACGATACCAGCAGTGAAGAAGAAACAACGATAGATCTGGCAAAACAGCGCCGACTGCTGTGTTTGTGTCGACCCGTTACAGATTTCTAACCAAGCGTGAGTTAAGCATGCGGATCATTTGTGCAAACCGTGTTATACATGTTTCATTTCGTGGTTGTTAATTTCAGATTTAAAAATTCGTGTGTCGAAGGAAATTTTCCTAGTCATTCTGGTGGAGATCGAACCCACGTTCCAACCGGTTAAGGGAAAGGAGCTTAAGCCAAACGAAATGTTGGCCGCTTCTCTGCGATTCTTGAACATAATCGAAGAAACTCTTGGGAACAAATGGATCTCTTTAGCGATGGAATCAAATGAGCAACAAGATGCACGACGATACTTTTTCTCCAAAAGTAGTATCGCTGGTGTTGTGATGTGTGTTGATGGAACACACATAAAAATTATTGCACCAGTGGACGATTACGTTCAGCATTTTAACCGGAAGGGCTATTATAGCCTAAACGCAATGATTGTAAGTAAAGCTTTCAGTTTTTTTTGTCTTATGTTGTGTACTTCAATATTATTTTTCGTACCGGCAGATTTGCGACCATCTCATGAAAATTCGTTACGTGAATGCCAGATTCGGAGGAGCCAATCACGATTCATATACATTTATATATCTTGAGAGATTCATGAATCTTTGGATATTCCTGAATATTTAGAGAATCATGAATCTTTGAAGATTCGACTCGAAATTCGAATCACTCATCACTGAAGATTCATATGAATGAATCTCAACGAAACATTCATGAAACCCAAATACTACATCAAATAGCTCTCACTATAGCGGGGCGGGGTAATCATCGCATGAGCTTCGCATCTGCAGTCCCGGACTCTCACTACCATGCGCATTAACCACAAGAAACTCATTGGCTCTCCTGTTATTTAAGTGATAGGCATATAACAGTGAATATTTCCTCCTCTATATCTGCACCATTCACCAACACGTCCGGGGTTCCACAAGGCAGTATTCTCGGACCTATTCTTTTTAACATTTTCATAAACGATGTTATTTATGTTATACCAGATTGCGAAAAATTGTTTTATGCAGATGATATGAAAATGTTTCTACCGATATCAGATCAAACCGATTGTTTTACCCTTCAAAACTGCTTAACTCGATTTAACTCATGGTGTAAATCAAATTGTATGCGTCTCAACATATCTAAATGCTCTGTTATATCCTACACTAGAAAAAGAACCCCCATTGTTTACGATTTTAAAATTGATGATAGATCAGTGCCGCGTAAAAATGTGATTCGCGATTTAGGCGTCCATTTAGATAGCAGACTTACGTTACAGAACCACTATGAAGCAATACTTTCAAAAGCCTTCCGTTTGTTAGGATTCATTTTGCGTGTTGCGAAAGACTTCAAAGATCCATTCAGTATAAAAGCTCTGTATTGTGCAATTGTCCGTCCTACCTTAGAATTCGCTAGTATTATTTGGACTCCGACACAGCAATATTTAATAGATAGGCTAGAATCGGTTCAACGTAAGCTCACTCGTTCATTGTTTTATCGTCTCCCATGGTCTCGTAATTCTGTTTGTCCCTCTTACCGTACAAGGTGCCTGCTATTTGGACTAGAACCTCTGCAACATAGAAGAAAGACGACACAGTGCTTATTTATACACAAACTTGTTACCGGATCTTTAGACGCCCCGTCAATTCTGAGTAAATTGAACTTTCAGGCCCCCAGTAGAATGTTAAGAACCAGGACATTATTTAACATAGAATTCAGATCGACTAATTTTGGATCAAACGATCCTTTATTAAAAATGTTAAGTGCTTATAACTCGCTAGGAAACAATGTCGACTTGAACTCAAACTTAAACAATTTACGGACCTTTTTACATAGCTTAATATGACGCTTCCACAGTTTATGTTGTTTTTTTTTATTTTTATTTGGTTGATTGACAGTTAAACTTGTTATGTTTTTTGATGCGTTTTTGTTAGCACTGTTCTTTAGCATTAACTATAGAAATAAGTATGTTATGTAAGCTTATGCCAGCTGGATAACTTTCGGAATAAATAATAATAATAATAATAATATTAAATATTA